>NC_135568.1:3785000-3842500 GCF_964340395.1 Glandiceps talaboti
CACGTCACATCACGTCACGTCACGTCACCTCACCTCACCTCACATCACATCACATCACATCACGTCATGTCATGTCATATCATATCATATCATATCATATCATATCATATCATTTTACACACACAGCTTGTACATACATATTCTCCTTGTGTAACGTGATACTTACACAAGTGCAAAGCGATACCAACCAATAGGTCGTCCGTATATTTTCTTGGGTTCACCACGTTCAGCGTAAAGGTCCTCCTTCCTGTGTGTAATACAACTATTACAATAGCACTTACTGTGTTCTTTCTTGAACAGAACTTCTGTTAATTAAAAAAAATGTAGCCGATTAAACTAATTATTAGTATGATAAACTTCGTGAATATTTAAGCGAACTCTAAAGTAGTAATATATGGGCAGGCGACAAGGATTTGTTGTTGTCAAGAAAAACTTTGACCCTCTCCAAATATGTCTCATTGTGCAACCACGTATCCTGCTTGTTAAAAGTCATGACCCCCACCTAAAAACCATAACCCCCAACACTAAACCCCGAATTCAAAATCCTTGTATTAAAATCACCCCTCCAGTGCATTCTGAAGGTGGTTCAGACCAACCTTTAAATTTAATTTGGTAACTGTCCCTGTACCATGCTGTCGACAGTACATATACGTTGGCTCAGTATGTCAGCTCAAACTTTCTTCCACAGCCGGTATTAGAAATTAACGACCTCTTTTGCACTTCCCTCCATCATGATTAACGTTGACATAGTTTCCACTTGGAACCCTATATTAGAATCTCATGGTCTTGGATTATCATTATTTTACAAATAGAAGTATCATGATTGTATCGAGTGGCTCTTTTATTCAGGACTATCTTTTAATACAGCCCTGTCAGAAAACAATATTTCACGTCCAAATTTTAATCCTTGTTCAACAAAAAGCCAAAGCTGATCCATAGTTCAACATAATCATATGCAAAAAGAATGCAACGATAGCATGCCAATGTGCTACAAAACAAATCGTAGCTAAATAACACGTTTTGTTCTTCTAAAAGCTGAAATCAATTATGCATGACATACCTGGTAACTGTAAATGCTCCTGTTTGAATCTTTCACACAAGTTCTCATATTCACATCGTTTTCGTGCCGTATCTACAAAAGAGAAATGATGAATTAGTTCTGCATGTAAATATATCATGGATAAATCAAGTAGAGTTATTGTACCCTGTATCTCATTCAATGTAAACAATAACTTCTGCATCTAGGACTTTTCGGAGATTTCAGACAGCTTGTCGTATATTAGTACAGTAACTACGTCTTCATAAATAAAAAAAAAACAGGTATATATTCTGCAGAAGTAATACAGACTCTTTTATTGATATCTACTAAAATATATTTGCATTAAACTGACACGTGTTTATACAACGTGCGTATAATTATAACAGAAAACCAACGAATGTCTGACCTGTTCTTTCCTGTCCGTTGATAGCGTCTAAAAGTCTATCCATTGCTCGTTGAACAGCTACATTCCCTGTGTTCTTCAACCTATATATTTCTGATATTAGTATTTCTGAGTCGAGGATGGCGTTTTTACTGGTTTCCACTTTAGCTAGTTCCACCAGGGTGTTTGCCACGCATTCCTGTTCTACGGGTCTGTCCTTCTTCAACAACTTTTCGAATAGAGATAGTGTTCCCAGTTTGATTATTGTTTCATTGTTTTTATGATTTACGGCTATCTTACCGAGTACCGACACGATTTCCAGGGCGGAATACCGACCATAGTCTTCAGATTTCCGACGTAGGTAGGGTTCTTGGAGGACTTCGTCAAAGACTTCAACGACGAACTTTAATTTGTCTTGGCTGATGTTTTCTTTGTAGTCTATGGTGATAACCATACACACACAAGATGCTACGGCCAACTCTTTGCACTCACAATTCAAAAATGGTGAAAGGTTCTTGACAATGTCAAGGCCACATAAAATGTGTCGATTTTCAGTGGCTTTGGCACTGTTATGCAAGATTGACAACGCTGAATATTGTATGAAACGCTTTGTCTGCAAATGAACAGAAACAATAATTTTCAAAGATGCCAAATAACCATGTAATAACAATGTGACAAATTGCGTCTATCCCTTATCAAAATACATCGAACACGACATGAGATATAAGTATTAACACCCTTTTTGCCCCCCTCTTGTTACATATATTGAATGTCGAAAAGCAACAAAGCTAAAGGGTGTTACTGCTTATGTCTCAGGCAGTGTTCGGGGTTTCAAAAGGGTTGAACGCAATTTGTCACGGATTAATAACGACTGCTTCTTAAACTAACGTTTAGAAATAAGTAATATTATATATACTGATTGACGATAGCACATCGCAGCCTAATTGTCATTCTGGTTTCGTAGTAACTCGTTTAAGTGTACATTACCTTGTCATTGCTCACATTTGGACCGTATTTTCGCAAGTCGTCGATCATGTCTTTAAGGAGCTCACATCGTCCAAATGATCTACACAACTTCAGACTTGCATCCGAATAGCACCAGCATGCCTTGCGTATTGGATGTATTATTTCAAAGTCGGAAGAATCCTGAATACGCTCTACAAGTTTCTTGAAAAGTTTGCCTGTATCCAGAGCTGCCAGGTGGTCACCGTACGACTGCATTATGTTGTCATCGGTCTCTTTCTCAAGTGGCTGTAGTAGATATTGATCGACCAATTGCG
Organism: Glandiceps talaboti; assembly: GCF_964340395.1. Taxonomy (NCBI): domain Eukaryota; kingdom Metazoa; phylum Hemichordata; class Enteropneusta; family Spengelidae; genus Glandiceps; species Glandiceps talaboti. The sequence continues at coordinate 3,787,702 of NC_135568.1, forward strand.
AAGCTACTTTGATATCAATGTCACTCATACCCTGTAGAAATTTCACCACCATTTTCATGCGATACATCGCCTGTTCATGTTGGTTGGATGATCTGTATTCTACAGGCAATGTATCGAAGCTCTCAATTGGAGCTTCTACATTCAGGTGTGTATCTCTTCCTAAATGAAATAGAGACAATTTTCTTTGAATCGAAAAAGAAAATTACCATATTTTGTTCACCTCTCAAAACATACATATCTTGGCAACACACAAGTTACATTTTGTTTACATTTTACTTTCTTGGGGGGGGGGGGGGTATTTTGGTTTGGTTACGTTTTATTTCGTTTCTTTTCGGTTTGTTTTATTCTGCTTCAGCCCAGTTCAGTTCGGTACGGTTCAGTTCGTTTCGATCGTTTTTTTCGTTCCCCTTGGTATTGTTTTATTTTGCTTGGTATCAGTGAGTGTTTTATGAAGTAGAAAGTCATCTTTCCGTTACGTTAAAAAAAATCCAAATAAATATTGCTGAATAAAGCAAAGCAACCTTAACAGGAAATGCTGTTTTCCCTCCAGAAATAAGTCTTTTTCATGAAGTGTTAGAAATACTGTACTACCACAGGGAACGTTTAAACTTTCGTCCTGTTCCCTGTGGTACTACTGACATACATAAATGTACAGCTCATTTCAAGTTACCGTTCAGTGGCTCTGTTTGATACAACCACACAGAAACCAATAAGAAACTGCAATTGCTACACTTTAAGATAGCAAGATGGAATGAATACAGTTTCTTGCTATTTTGTCTCAATGTAGAGAACCAATGTGTCACCATGCCGACACCAAAAGCTGACGTCAAACATTGGTGCCCGCATGTCTCTGTTTAGTTACAGAATTTTTAAATGGTTTATTTCATTTACTACTGCAAACTGTAGCTTGAAATTGCGACCTTGCTGTCTTAACTTAGTATAGAATGTGCAGTTTGTTATTGGTGTCTGTACATGTGTTGGTTTATCAAACAGAGCCGATGAAAGGTAGCTTAGAAAGGGCTGCGAATATTGGATAATATCTATTCAAGTCAATTGATTTGTGTTAGAATTACTGGTATATATAAATGTATTACTGACCAAATATCGATATCTGTGTAGGTACATGACTAGGCATTTCAACAACACCATATAACTTTAGTGATTTTTTCACCAGCGATGCTAGGAGCCCATGATCAACATTTTGGAGATTACGAGTCGCCTCTACCACCTCATTGTTATGATAAAATAGAACACCGTCATGTTCTTTCATTACACCAAGTGTATCTCCAACCTACAGAAAAGATAGAAATGTTGTACATGTGTAATCCAATAAGGAAATACAGTTTAGTGTATCTATTTTGACATTCAACTCGCTATTCATTTACAATCATTACTCAAGTCAATTTTCTAAGATGTCAACGTGGCTAAGTAAGTTAGTCTTGTAATAATAAGAGCTATAATTTGGCATATGAATATGAATATAAGTTTAAAGAGACCGACATCCACATAAACAAACACTGGCAGACAGACTGACAGACAGACAGACAGACAGACAGACAGACAGACAGACAGACAGACAGACAGACAGACAAACAAGGAAAGAAATACAGACACGTGCACACATACATACATACATACATACATACATACATACATACATACATACATACATACATACATACATACACACATACACACATACACACACACACATACATACATACATACATACATACATACATACATACATACATACATACATACACACACACACACGTACGTACGTACATACATACATACATACATACATACATACATACATACATACATACATACATACATACATACATACCGACCGACCGACCGACCGACCGACCGACAGACAGACAGACAGACAGACAGACAGACAGACAGACAGATAGACAGATAGACAGACAGACAAACAAACAGATAGACAGACAGACAAACAGACAAACCTGTCGACATGATGTCATATATGTCTGTTCCCGCGTAATTCACTTGAATCCTAAAAGAAATATACATTTTGCATAGCACGTGTTTTATTTAGTTTACCTTGATATTGCCTTGACGGTTAAGGTGTATCGTCTGTAACACTTTACCATCTATCACGATTGCCATGACCTTCCCCGTGAACTTGATATTGAACTTATTCTCCATCGACGAGACAGTGTCGTCAGAAGTTATTCCTACAGAAATAGTTCCTTGTAAAGGCGGTGAGTTGATTTCGATCTCCCATCGTCTGTATGCCTGCAGAGGTTCTCGTGTCACAAGGCGACCCATTCCATACTGGTCTGTCGATTGCCTGAAACAGCGAAAGGTCAAAGGCGACGGTTTATCATACCTGTAACTATAACAAACAGATATTTATATATTATCATTTTGACAATTTTGCCCCCTTTTCAAAATTAAAGTCACTTGACAAACACTTTTATTAGCGCCTTTTAGCTCAGTTTAGTTAGACTTTACAACGAGTACCACTGACGTAAAGTGTAAAAGTGTACTGTTTCAATTGGTTTATTTACAAGCCTGGCATGTGGCCTTGCTAATGTGGTCAATTAGCAAATGAAAGTATACTTCATACGGATGCTATAAACGATTGTGGTACACAGAAAATATTTTATGGTCATGGGTTGTAATATGTTGTGTAACTGTTCATCTAAATAGTGTATAAAGTTATAAATATATACCTTGCCCCTCTTGCTACTTTTCCATTCAGTAGAATCTCCACATCTTTGGTACATTCATGAAATGTATAGTAGTTGTTGTTGTCATGTCCAGACTGCATGGTTTCATTACGTGGTGGATCTATCTGCAAGTAATCACATCGAAAAGTCCAATGAAGACAGAGGTAGTGTTACCATGACTACTCTGACCTTCGCACATAGATGACAGATCATGTACTAACGATACTAGAATCGCTACCATATCTCCACTTGTACATGGGATCACTTGGACTTTAGGGAATTAGCCACCAGACATCATACAATGTTCATGGTCAACTTGGATCATTCTAGTAGACGTTGCCACGGAGCAGGTGGACACTCCGTACCTTGCCTTGCCTTCCTCTTGCTCGCTCCAAAAGTGAATCCATACTTGATTCCAACTTATATAAAAACATAAATTATACAATACTCAAATGATTGGATGATGAAATCATCAACACCATAAATGAATAAACCAAAGAGTGTTGTTGCCGTAATTTAATACAAATAATAATGACAAATATTAAAAGTAGCTAAATGATTTGATCACTTCATTGTTCTTCCACCTACCTGTAAATTAGTCATTATTTGACACGGTTGATCTTTTACATGTCATGACTTAATGTTGTTATCTCAGAATACTATTGGCGAAATGCAAAAACATTTCTTCTAAGTATTATTTTATGACAGTTGAGCGATCACTGTGACCTCGTGTAACGTCAAAACTTTGCTCGCTATCTAAAACATCCGACATAAAATTATGGAAAGTTACATACATACATACATACATACATACATACATACATACATACATACATACATACATACATACATACATACATACATACACACACACACACACACACACACACATATACATACATACATACATACATACATACATACATACATACATACATACATACATACATACATACATACATACATACATACATACATACAAATGTTCCAATTCAACTCTGAACAGCCCCTGTGTAAACTTTGTAGACACAGATGATATTGGCATATAAGTAAACAAGTAATACAACCACAAAAACAGATAAAGAGTCTGAGACAGAAAGGTATATTTCTTGTATTGTTCGAAAGGCAATCAATCAAAACGGAACAATAGTGGAAAGAACCTCACCTGAGTTTATCTTTCTAGACACAATGTACAGTGATGAATTGTTTATTTTTAACCCAGTTAGGTCATATTGGGTGGAGGGTCTATGGTTAGGTCATGCAAATTCTGCTCTTTTATGTTGAACAGTTGATATGGTGATGAAAGGATAACAATAGTTACATACATTCACTGCGTTACTATTGTGTTTATTTAACTTTAAAAAAAAGTTAACCATTTTTAGACTTCTTACTCTTGTCCTTATAATGTCTCATAGGGAAACATTTATTGACCTCAGTAACTTTGTAAAACTGTTACTTACATATACTCATAGGTGGACAATTTTCCTTTTAATGGCCGAATCCCTGCTTGACCTTAAATGACCTTTATGTGCTTGCTAGCACTTATTACACAAAGGTTTCACACACGTTATACGATTGACAGTGCAGGTAATTTTAATAGCAAGTTATTGAGATAACTTATTATGCTCCATACACCTACAGATCGAGTCACGTGTCACAAAAAAATGCAGCAATGATCGCAGAACTTATGCCGATCAAATAAGGAACTCCTATTGGTGATAACAAAGGTTTCGCTATTATAGAATAGCAAAGTCACGTGATTACAACTCCGGCCACCGTAGGTATGATCTGAGGGTAACGTGTATCTCCATGTAGAATATACTGCTTAAAGCAGTACTTACCTATTCAATTCTGGAAGATTTTATATCAATGTGTATACTGTTCTGGTACAAACACACAAATATGATACTAATACTAGACTGGGGAATGGTATGTCATGTGATCTTGTCGACACAGTTGGTAACCCACTAGTGACTGCATGCGGTACAAGTACTTGCATTCATATATTGTTTATTGGATAACACTGTCTCTACGAGAGACTGGTTTAAAACCACCTGTCGACCAATTTCAATAAAATGGCAATTTGAATTTTACATACCCCTGAAAACACCTCGTCAACCTTTTCCAGAAGAATAAGGTATAGCTGTTAACGTCGATGGCACGTACAACTACACAAAGGGCAGACAATTTGAAATAGACACGATCCTCACAGTACGTAGATAACAATGATGTATGACGAATACAAGCTACAAACTATAACAATACAAGTACTATAGACGTATACGTTGAAAACATGTCAAAGGTCATCACGGCATGAAGACTTTCGACTGAATATGAAATTAACAAAAAAAAATAATTTTTTAAAAAACAAGACAAAATATGTTGTTCATTGCTTATTCAAGTTTTGTTAATATAGCACAAAGCTGACCAGTTCTGACACGGTTTCGCTATAATCCCCATATTATGAATGATGTAGACTGATATATATACTTTAGCATTTGAAAAAACAAATTTACCCATTGCACAAACAATGCTGAACTATTTTTCAAGAGATGTGAGCTCCTAACTTTGCATTGTTTCCCAGAATTCCTCGCCCTTTGACACTATTATGAAGTATTCCACTTTCATGTTGTGAGACGCCGGTTGAGACAGTTGTTTAATATTGCGATATTAACTACAGTCGTCTACAATATTAGTAAGTGGTCTATAAGTATTACATACAGGCCCAAGTTTTCGTGTAATTTTGGTGGCTATTTGATGGCCAGTCTTTTGTGTGTGTGTGTGTGTGTGTGTGTGTGTGTGTGTGTGTGTATGTGTGTGTGTTGTGTGTGTGTGTGTTTGTTTGTTTGTTTGTTTTTGTTTTCTTTGTATTGTTTTTGCAAAGACCTGTCCTCGAAATGAAAATTATAAGGTTAGCAGCAGCTACGAGTTGGACATTTTCTAGCAGAAAAAAAACCTAGATAATAGGAATGTGGAAATACTGGCATCTCTGTTTGATGTACAACACAATTAAACTTTTGGCAAACAAATATGGGAACTGTGACTGAAGAAGAGGCCCTAACGCTGGTTTCGAATCGAAGGCTCAACTACTACCGATCCAGGGACGCGCGCGTATCGCCAATAGTTACTATACACAAATCAACCCAAAATTTTAAGGGTTCCGTATCACAACCACATGGTTGGTTATCTCTAACCCAACTACCATACAACCTGGTTAAATTTGTCCATGTTCGAAATCCCAGTCCTTCTCATACATACTAGGGTAAGTTTAATTAATGAACATATCAAACGAATAGTAACATAAAATTTAAGAATATATACTTTGATTTTTAGCAATAACGATTTTATGAATATAAATGTGTAAATTAACCAATGAAAACATGAATTTTAGGAACTTGAAAATAAATGTGTTTTATTGGCTATTGCAATACATGGCCTGCCATATAGGCCAGGCCTTTTATAGTTTGCTTGTTGAACTGGTACAATGAGGTTGATCATTGCTACTTGTCAACAGTTACCCACGTGACCTCAGCTGTCATTTGATCGTCGAATGCGTCTTGACTTAAGTTAGTCCTGCTTACAGACGGTGCACGAGTCAGAACTAGTCTTGAGGGTGCAACTATTATAGTTGTCTTAATAGTCAGTTCAAAACGTGAGACTTGAGAAAGTTGCTCAAGAACCCCGTACATTTGGATGATCGACGTCCATTTTGGAATATTTCTCCGCACAAGCCAATCTACTGTATCTGCTAATACTTCGTATACGACAGGGTGCAGAATTATAGAAAACGGTACGTTTTATTGTGTTGTCTGTTATGTTAGGGCCCTTGATAAGCTTACTTCCGTATTCAAAACCTAATCAATACGACGTTATTTAACCGCAAAAACCAAAACTATATACTGTACAGACTGGTTAAAGCATTTGTAAGTTTTTGACTCTATCTTTGATATTGAAAGAAAATCTTAAAAGTCGCAGCTGTATTAAACGCTTCGTCCCATATTACAATGAAGGTCACATAAAGGTTGAAGGTCACATAAAGGTCGTCTGCATTGGATGATTGATTGTCCCTAACACAAACAAGGTCGTGTCCCTAACTATAAGGTTCATACCATTATTCATTCTATCATGGTCTGAGCTTAGGGCCATTTTGGTATTGACACTATGGCAACGGCACGCTGCAACTGTGTAGTGATAGTAAAACGTACAAAACTCATATATGTAAGTTTTCCCCCAGTGTTACCATATGTTACCCTCCTCTCGAATGTATCACAGAATAAAATGGAAATCAGTCAAGTTGAAACAATTTGCCATCTGGATCAACAAATATCTTACTGAGCATTCCTCCATTTTGTCGTCTGGTTAGATGTTGCTAAAGTCTTATTATCTGGGTCATTTATAGACTGGCACGCAGTATAAATCTCTCCCAAAACGTACATAATTCAGCTTTAAAAAAACCCCGTTCGACTGCTTGAGTGTTATTATAACGTGTGTGAGAAACTGATATTGCTATTAACACTGTCACTTTTAGGGCAGGCTGATAAGCGCGTACCGGTGACGTCATTGCAGTCTACTTCAGTGTACACGTATTCTTCACATTCTTCTCAAATTTTCTGGTTTATTTCAGTATTCAAAAGAGTGTACGGTTCACTGCGGAATTCAAAAGAAAAACAAGCCAACGTTCGCTATTAAACAAGTATGTTCGAGTTAGGATTTTTTCAGGTACTTCTACTGTTACTAGTCTTTGGACTGCTCTTACTCTGTGTACGAGAGTACATGCCGCCATGCAGGAACTTTCCACCTGGACCATGGGGTGTACCTATACTAGGCAGTATGATATACGTCAGTGCAAAGGTATACAAGGATATGATGCGTCTGGCAAAAACGTATGGTAATGTGTACAGTCTCAAAATGGGAAAACAAGTCGTCGTTGTGGTCAATGGGATAGAATCTATCAAGGAAGTTTTGATTAAGAAAGGCACTGATTTTGCAGACAGACCAAGTTCATGGCTTATTGGGATGTATAACCCAAACTATGAAGGTAGGCAAGTAAAATATTACACACCATATATAGAAAAATTATAGTCTCCGCGTATAAGAATTAAATTTCTGCTTCTGGTTTGAGTTCATTATTTTAATTTTTAAGACAATTTTAAAGAATAATTTCCCAAATAATACGGTGTTTGCAACGGCATAAATCTTTCGAGACATTCGCCGTGTTTTAAAAGTCCCCTTTATTTGTATATTATGGCAATAAAGGTATTTTCATAAACTTTGGGTTCTGGAGAGTCATTTCATGATTTCAAATCACATGATTTTCGTTCGGTTGCCAAGAAACACCAAATTGAAATTCTTTTTTCACCTCTATTGGTCTTTCTGATGCACCATTTTTATATTCGTGACCAGTTATCTGAAGAAATAAGCACTTAGGAGTCATGAATATTCAGTGTGCATCTAATGACTATTCATGTATGCCAAGACCAATGATGGCAATCGAGCAAAATTTATGTGATATGAAATCATGAACTGACTTAGTCTGGTCCTCTGCCTCCTTTCTGCCACTGCTGGCGCTACACTCACGAAAGAGTATAGCGCCAGCAGCGACAGAAAGGTGGCAGGGGGCCAGACCAGAACTGACTCTCCTGAATCCAATTTGAAAGTTTATGAAAATCGTTTTTAGTTCCTGGAGTAGGGATATACTCATGTTGGGTGGTAGTACTTGTCACTAATTTTTTCACATAGGTATTGCTGATAGTCATTTTGACGAAGCCTTCCAACGTCGTCGCAGATTTTCACATACTACCCTCAGAAGTTTTGGTTTCGGTAAAATCAGCATGGAGAGTAAGATAATGGAAGAAGTCGAAGAATTATTGAATGAGTTTAGAGTAAGTACGTAGTATCTATATACGGGTAATGGCTTGCAATCCTTTTCGTGTTAGTGTTCACTGGTGACTGTGTTGATACAACCATGCAGGAACCAAGACGAAACTGTACATTCTAGCAAGATCGCAATTATGCAAACATGCGGGTGCCAATGTTTTGATGTCTGTATTGATGTATGCATGTTATAACATTGGTTTATTTCATTAAGACAAAATGTTGCAAGAAACTGTCTTCATTCAAATTCGGTATCTTAAAATGTAGCATATGCATTTTCTCATCGATTTGTGTATGGTTGCAATAATACAAACATGAAACAGGCTGTAGATCGACTGAACACAAACCGATTCCATGACTTTCTGACTTTCTGACTTGCTTAAGATGGTAGAAGCTGAGTTTATAAGTTTTTTGCCAAGCTTTTTACTATTAAAGATCGAGCAGTGTTCTCTATAAGGGTTTCTTAGGGCACAAATCTAAGGTGAATGGTGGCAACTAAAATTGGATTTGGAGGGATCGGGGTTATTGTCAAGTCCGTTTTAAACCATTTCCTCTGTACTGTCTATGTTTAAACTTACTTCAACACTATGTATCACTTACATACTGACTGTTGGCACCAATAACCATCCGGCTGAAGTTGCCAATAGGGAACCCGCCATGTTGAATGTTGCATCATGGGAAATGTGATAATAAATACTAATCAATTAGTATTGTAAACAATGTTGTTACATGGTTTATAACAAACAATAATCAATTTATATTTACCCTGACAGTGTGGGAGGTTTATTTCATCGGTAGCTCCAGATAAACTATAACGCGATAACCACATATAATCCCATACCCCTTTGCATCTGAGCATGCTCAGTCTGGATTGCAAATTCCCTACTGACACCTGTTTGTTGATTGTTTACTATGATGTAACACCCTGATATTATACTATGCAGATTTATCTACCCCCAAATTCAAATTTTATGATTGATTCCAATGGTGAATTTCTTTCCAGGACTTACAAGGAAATCCTTGCAACCCCGGGGGTCTTCTTAATAAAAGTTCAGCTAACATAATGTGCTCGATCATATTTGGTAGACGTTTTGAATATTCAGATCCCAAGTTCCAAGGTTACGTGGATTCCTATTCCAGATGGTTTGAACTGTTTGGTGAGCTGTACTCTGCAGAATTAATTCCATATCTAAGAGTATTCATGCGTAAGGAAATCCAGGAATACATGCTTCACTTTTCAAACATCAACGCTTTCTGTATTGATGAAATCGATAGTCATGAATCCACGTTTGATCCAAACCACATCCGGGACTTTATTGATGCTTACCTACTGGAAGTAGAGAACCAAGACCCGAGTGAATTCACAACCAGTCAACTTAAAGAGATCTTGATTGACTTATTCGGCGGAGGGTCAGAGACAACAGCAACCCTTCTCAAATGGGCGTTGCAGTTAATGGTATTGCACCCTGATGTACAGGAAAGAGTTTCTGAGGAAATACATCAGGTAATTTTGTAGCGTTTAACAAAATGCAAACACCTTGACTTTCGTTGTGTGCTGTAAAGTAGTATTAATTGTCGATACACAAAATATACTGATGGAGGCCATAGCAACAGTTAATTTACAAATGCCTAATGACATCACAAGTTGTACTTCAACGCCATTGTCGTCTTTGAAATAAAGTACTCCATTTTTATACACCGGAGAAATTGAGAAGTAAAAAACCAATAACCACTCTCTGTTGTGTATAACTTCCATTCCCAGTTTCCTGTCAACGCAGGAAACACAAAACATGCATTATTCCATTATGGTTTTAAAATGCCTATCATGTTTATTACGTCATATAGGTGGTTGGCCAAAATCGTCTTCCCAGCCTGACTGATAGACAACAGCTACCTTTCACTGTTGCCGTTTTGTTAGAAATCCAACGTATCGGTTCTATATTTCCGTTGGCCCTACCACATGCTGCCGTAACAGACACTTCTATTGGTCGATACAAAATACCCAAAGGTACTCCCGTTTTCATAAACCTGTGGTAAGTTGTGATTTTATTGGTGTTATGTTGATAAAGATTCACCTACTATGATGTAGAAATATAACCAATACGCATGACATGACCTGACAAACTGAGAGCGTTCTTGTCCACGCCAACTCTGATAAACAGCGCCATCTATCATGTATATTGTGAACAAGACTGACAGTTTGCAGACGAAAGCTCATAACGAAAACGAGACTGACTCGTCCTAGCTTCTTTACTTGCATAGTCTTAAACTATAGTATTTTTTACGTCATCGTCATTAGGTTGATCGATTTTGATTTTGGTTGAGGTTTGACTTCTCGATGTGTTGAAGAAAGTTAAACTCTGGTTTGCGAGAATGTTTTAGTTGCGATCAAGTACATGTAAGTCACGAACAGTCCACTTCACCACTTCTGTGGATAGGGATTCTGGGTATGCAGAGAGAGGTGCTTCATTACGTATTTTACGTCACCACAAGCTATAGTAACACTATGTAGACTGATAGATACAGACACAGGTTTTTCACCCTTAAAGTTAAGGATGTTTGAAATCCATACGTATATAGTAACATATAATACATTGATTCCACATTCTCGCAAACGAGAGCTTTATTTCTTCCGCGACATTGCGAAATTTAACGATGGGCCGTAAAAGAGGCTGTGGTCTTGGACGGTGCCGTAAAAGAGGCTGTGGTTTAAGACAATGGCAAACTGATTGATTAACGTTCTACTGATTACAGGTCAGTTCATCATGACCCTTCAATATGGCTTGAACCTGATAAATTTGACCCTTCCCGATTTTATGATGAACGTAGCGGAACTGTCACAAAGCACGAAAGTTTTCTGCCATTTTCAACAGGTATGTCAAAATGTAGACGTGAAGACTTCAATTTTCACTAACGGATTTTTCAACATTAACGACGTAGTTATACATTTAATTTACAAACACTATTTTTATTTCCTGGTTGCGTTGTACTCGGCGACAAATTGATATACTACGTCATTTTCTGCGGTGCTCGAAATATTAATCAAAGCGTCCCAAATCACCGCTATTTGTTTTCACCTATTCAGAATACATATTCATTCATTTTCTCTGAAAACCCCAATAACCTTTCGTAACATATATTTCATCTTAATGTTCTTTTATTTTCTATTAAGCACTGATCATAATCTTCATGTTGTAAAATTTCTTGCTTAAGTCCTGACAAGTCTTGGCAGAATGAGACATAACCTTATTTTTGTATAAATTAAGTTTTGGGGGTATAATTATATTAGTCCCAAACATGTTTCTTCATTCAGCTGGAGCTTACTCGTGACGTCTAGCGACTCGTAGTGACAAGGCCCCTTAGGTAACTCGTACATTATTACTCTCCTTGGCTGAACAAAGAAAAAGTATTGGTGAATAATATCTAAATATACAATAAGTGGTTATCTGTGAATATTCCTTAAAATGAAAGGTATATCGAATATTTGAGGACACGTGACTCATGAATGTTATTCTTCTATTTGCAGGGCGTCGAGTCTGTATGGGTGATCAATTAGCCAAGAAGGAAATCTTTCTCTATTTCGCTTCATTGATGCACCAATTCAAATTTTCTCAACCGAAGGGAACGGAGAGGCTCACCGTGGAAGTAGATTTTGGCATCACATTGGTGCCAAAACCGTTTGATGTCATTATAGAATCGAGAATTGAATGAAAGTAGATAGATATCTTGGTAGTTTTGTTGCGGAGTTCCATAAAACGTGTCTACGTTCTATAGTTTTATTAACTCCTTCTCATATAGATTGTTTAATGTATACTATCTTTATCAGATTGTTGATAATTTTTATGGAGGTAGTTGTATTTTGTACTGTGACTTTTGTAATGAATATCATGATATATATATATATATTATGTCTATGGTTTGATATTTTATGGCCTCCTACACAGTCTTTTTTTCAATTTTCTTTTCACCCTTGGAGTTGTCTCCTTCCAATCAGTAGCAATCAAGGTGAAAATTGTCTTTCTCCCAAAACAAGATGGAAGGTGGCTGGCTAAGTAGCTCCCTGTGTAGGTTAGATGAGACATCTCCTTATGTATGTGAAATCCAATCCTGTGTAAAGTAATCTCGTTCGGAGTATTATTGTAGTTGGCTATCACTGATATTTGTATGCATCATTGTGCCATATCATTTTATATCTCCACTGTAGCGTAGGTGACAGAAGGGGTGGCTAAAATAATGCTTGAGTTTCATTTGGCGGGGCTTAACATTTTTAAGAAGAGAGGGTGAGAAGTACTACCGTAAATTGTGTACATTTCGTAACTGTAGCTATTGTTACAAAGTATATAATTGTATTATAAACAAACAGTAATTGTATCTAGGCTACCCGACCGTGTGAGGTCTAATTGATTAATGAGATAGTAATACGAGCTAGGCCATGTTATTACTTGTAATTAAGTGAATGTTGCAAGCGTCACTACAAGTGATAAATCACAACTTTTAATGAATTCAACTATAGTGGAAAAGGTATTTCCAAAACTGTTTATCTCTGAATTAAATTAACTATAGTTCATAAACACTTCCTAAATAAGTAAAAGAATTGAAGTTTACTGTAAACATGTTATTTACTAACCATATTTGTATTACGGAATGAAGATTTAGATTTGAATAAAATGTGAATGTAGGGTGTATGCAATGTGTAGGTTATGTGAATGTGAATGTAGGGTGTATGAGGTCTAATTGATTAATGAGATAGTAATACGAGCTAGGCCATGTTATTACTTGTAATTAAGTGAATGTTGCAAGCGTCACTACAAGTGATAAATCACAACTTTTAATGAATTCAACTATAGTGGAAAAGGTATTTCCAAAACTGTTTATCTCTGAATTAAATTAACTATAGTTCATAAACACTTCCTAAATAAGTAAAAGAATTGAAGTTTACTGTAAACATGTTATTTACTAACCATATTTGTATTACGGAATGAAGATTTAGATTTGAATAAAATGTGAATGTAGGGTGTATGCAAAAGGCCAACTGTCAACTGATACGAGGAGAGATCTTGTGGGGCGGAAGAGAGCAACACGTCTGGATTACGGTGACTGATCTGCGGGGAACTAACTGTTTCTATCTAGTTTGAACTGCTGTAAGTGAAGGAAAACGAATCCAAAGCTCTCGTATTGTTGGTTTAAGCATACATCTTCTTCACCAAAAGTCATATTTTGAGTGCTTGTGAGTTTATCCACTGAATATGTATCCTGAGATTCTGGTACCTCTGAGATTGACTGTGTGCGTCTGAAGTTACAACTTGAATTTGGTCAATAGCTATCAACACCAAAGACAAGTCGGTAACACTATGTAGACAAATTGCATGAGATAGTATCAAGATGACTGAATAAGTTCTATCTAAACTCGACCTGAAATATTTTGCTATCATTATATATGGTTTGTATTATCCTTGTCAAGCATTGTGAAAAAATGAAATCGACCTACCTACCCAATGTGATGGGTTAGTTTACCCGTTGACCAGCATTTTTATTTTTCTGGCCTTACATATGATATTTAATTGCGTATGCTAAAATGGATATTATGTAAATTACATGCAAATTTCAAATGTATGATTGCACCAGGACAAAGTTCTGCCCCGGCAATTTGGCCAGGCTACGGCCCTGCAAACGATGGTAGGATACGATAATATTGATGTCCTTCTGAGTTTAGCAAAAGTGACTGCTAACCTAAAGTATACAATCAAACTCTTCAGGGTATTTTCTTGTCTCACTGAAGCTTATGCATTCTTCGAAATATTGTTATAAAGCATTGTATTTGAATAAACAACTATAAAATTTATCATTTATTTTTCAAATGTGTGTCTAAACTTTGTTGTAAATCTGGGAATAAATGAAAGTAATTTACATTTTAATTTTTAGCAGAGTTAGACGTTGGGACACCAGCAAAATAACAACCAACGGGTATCAGTAATTAGCTAGGGGTCAGTCTCTGAAAACAGCTGGGTTATTGGTAACTAGGACACTGCGCATTATGACGTCAGTGAACAACAAATACACGTCACTTTAAGCTCAGATCACTCACGAGACCATACCTGTCTCACCTGATCGGCACAGTAGTCATCTTGACTTGTCAACCGGTGTATCATCTATATCACTGAATCAGGAAGCTGTAGCGAATCACAAATTTACTGGTGTACAGTCGGTGAGTGCATTTCTGACATTTGTGTGCTCAGGTCGTTGCCTTTTACATGAATATGCCTTGTATAGCCTATAGCCTCAGGTGAAAAAACCCACAATTTATTTAGGAACTCTCACGCTGTAGACTTCCAAAAAGCGGGTCAGTTTTTTTGTGTGTCTTTAATTTATTACTTGTTCACTAAAAGCTCTGATTTATAATCATATATACCATGTTGGGTTCTATTAAAACATGTAATATGATAACTCTCCGTGATGTCAGAAAACAAAGGTCGTTCACCTTTCACCTGCACTTTGAACTCGGGCATGCAATCGCCAGACAACAGCGTTCAATATAATTTACATGTGTAGTCGAGTCGTGCTGGCAGACGGACGGGGTGCGTACCAGGGCTCGCTCCATGGCTCCAGACTGTTGGACATCTCTTATCCTGAAACAACGGTCAGAATCGACAGGTACTCGTGAAGTTGCTATAATATACCATAGAGAACTACCACGGTGAGGCAGTGTGTTTCAGTTTTAGTGAAATGTCCCACAATATTTTTGCTAGGTAAGAGATAATTGCATGCCAAATTTATACATTTATGTACACGTTGACATGTCATGACAGGACAACACAATACAAGACAATACAAGACAATACAAAACATACATACTAGGTACATCGTCAAAAGATGGTTTACGTTGAACTTGAAATAGCCGTCGTTATCACGAAAATGACGCAACATGACGCTTTATCAATTTTCAAAATACTTTAAATTGGTGCAATTTCTTCCTGACACCATATACTCCAATTGGTTATGTTATGTTATGTTAATTGTTTATTTGAACTGTATGAACGAAATTTTACGAAGTGCCTAAAAATAAGTTTAGGGTCAACAGGGAAAATTAAATTGGGTATAGTTACCGGAAACATACAATTATATTTGTTAAACTAATAACGCTTAAAACTTGCTAGCGCTCGGTTTCGCTTTCATTAAGGCCTAAAAAATAATTGTTTGGTTCCGGTTACCCGACCCCGCCTAGCTTTTCACTGCCAACTCTAAACATTTTTTTACGTATTCGAGAAAATAATAATAAAATCGCAAAAATTGTGAAGTCTCACGAGAAATAGTGGATGCTGAAACTGCCATCAACTTAAAAAGACAAAATAAATATGTTCTTCCAATCTGTAATGGCTGTACATCCGATAGGAAGAAATAAATAACACAGAGGTCATTTGGAAAACAATGGAAAACCTGAACTAGACACTCACACATGAAAAAAATATAATAAAGTAAAAAATCTACCTATCCCACCTATTCTAAAATTGAGCGTAATCGGAACCACACAATTGTTTTATTATTAGGCCTAATACAATTGTCGTAGTCTAATTTTTTTTAAATTTTATTCTTTTTTTTCAGTCTCGAAGAATTATAAGTGTACACTTACATTTGGAAATAAAAGGGAAAGATTAAACTTTAAAATCGGACTTGTACAACTATGCTGGACTTACCACTTTATCAGATACTGTTACTGTTACTAGTCATTGGACTGCTCTTACTATGTGTACGAGAGTACATACCGCCATGCAGGAACTTTCCACCTGGACCATGGGGTGTACCTATACTTGGCAGTATGATATACGTCAGTGCAAAGGTATACAAGGACATGATGCGTCTGGCAAAAACGTATGGTAATGTGTACAGTCTCAAAATGGGAAAAGATGTCATCGTTGTGGTCAATGGAATCGAGTCGGTCAAAGAAGTGTTGATTAGGAAAGGCACTGATTTTGCAGATCGACCAAGGAACGAGTGGATTGTTGAACTGTATAATCCAAAGTATGAAGGTAAGGTCCGGGATAATAACTTCTGCTGTATTACAGCCATAAAATACCGTACGCGTGATACCAAATAACCATAACTCGATACGCCTGTCATGCATAGTCATGTCATCTCCAAAAGTATGGCTGAAACGTCAAGATATAACACCATTCCCGTCTTGAAATTAAGTTCACCTTAATAGCACTAAGCTATATAATGAGTTTTCTTTTTGAAGATGCGTGTCTTGAACGATCCTCGATGCGCCACTAGATCCCAAGGTGTTCGTTTTCATATTCCTGTAAATTCTGTGGGATCCCACGCTAAAAAAACTACATGCTATTACAGGTGTCCAAACAAAACTTTGGTTCCAAGTTGAAATGTAAGTGAGTTACGAAAGACTTTTGTCCCCAAGTCAGCCACTGACATCATGCAAAGAATCCAAACTCAATGTTGTGGTTAGTCTAGAGACTAGCCGTGGCTTTTAATCTGAAGATATCCTTCACCACGTCTAGAGTAATGGGAAATCCTGAACCAAAAGTTACTCATGCAAATGAGGAAACCCTCCCAACTGTTAGAATTATAATATATTATATAAGCTTCATGATCCATAAGTACAAAGTATATGTTGATACAAACAATCTATGTAAACAGAGATTATTGTCTTTCAGAATTTTAAATTTATGATCAATAAAACAAGACATTCTACTCTTTTTGATAGGCATTGGAGATAGTCCGTTTGATGATGCCTTCCAACGTCGTCGCAGATTTTCACATACTACCCTGAGAGGTTTTGGTTTTGGTAAGGTCAGCATGGAGAGTAAGATAATGGAAGAAATCAACACGTTATTGGATGAATTAAAGGTACGTACTGTCAAGTGTAGGGATGACTGACTGACTGACTGACATATTCACTGTTCATTGTTGATTCTAAAGATGGTTTCTTTTATAATACGATCAACAGAATGTAATAAATACATACATGTTTATTGAGGAACTACGGACAGACCCATAGAAGCACTAATCTACCTAGTATCTACCTAAAAGTATATACATGTATTTGTCTGTCATTCCGTCCGTCCGTCAATCCATACAGCGATCTATCTATCATAACTCCCTACCTCCCTTCATCCCCCTCCCTCCCTCCCTCCCTCCATCCATCCATCCATCCCTCCCTCACTTCCTCCCTCCCTCCATCTCTGTCTCTAGGGGCCCTAGTGTGAGTGTCAGTGTAACTGTGTGCATTTTACCAAATATTTTCATCACTCCATCCATTATCTAAACTACCTTTACTTTTATCGACTATAACACAGTCTGTACTATCACCTCAAGGTCTTCCATGTTTCTTAGCCTGTAAGATACGGTGTATCATTTCATCTTATCAGACACCACTTCAAATTTGAAAAAAGAAGGCAGATTTATAGGACTGGATATAACGACACATCCTACAGTCTGCCTGTTTACTGGCTGGATCAGAATATAGATACATTAATGTAATGTGGCTTTTAGTAGTCGGCGAAACAAAAACAAAACGAAACGAAACGAAACGTTTCACTGAATACCAAAAGTCCTGTAATAAATCCACGATTGAAGAACCATTTTGGGATCACAAATACAGTCGGGAGAAAGACTATCCGCCACCTATAAGTTTAATTCTAAGATTCTTATTTTCAGGAGTTACAAGGAAACCCGTGTAACCCAGGCAACCTACTCAATATGAGCGTATCCAACGTTATGTGTTCTATTACATTTGGTCGACGTTTTGAATATTCAGATCCGAGGTTCCAAGGTCATATGCATTCACTCGCTAGATGGTTTGAGCTATCTGGTACTGTATACAATGCAAGTGCACTTCCACTGCTAAGATTCTTTGTCCAGAAGGATATTCAGGAATTCCTACACCACTTTTCAAATATCAAATCTTTCTGCATGGATGAAATCACTGCTCACCGTTCTACTTTTGATCCCAATAACATCCGGGACTTCATCGATGCCTATATACAAGAAGCAGAACATCAGGACCCGGATGAATTTACTGATACGCAACTCGGAGAAATTTTGGTTGACCTTTTCTCTGCAGGGACAGAGACAACTGCAACAACGCTTAAATGGGCATTGTTATTTATGATTTTACACCCAGGTGTACAAGAAAGGGTTTATGAAGAAATACATCAGGTAAAATTAAATTTTATCCATATTAGACATTGATTCTTTTGTGTTTGTTCTTTTTTGACATCTTAAGAACTAAAAGTAAGATATTACCCTATTCAGCAAAATATGACAGGGTTTTTAAAATCTTAGTATGTCTACGGCGTCGATCTGTAAGTCCGACAGCTCTCATACTGTTAGAGAGCTATCGGAATTACAGATCTGCACTGTAGACAGTCTATTCAAACCTGCAGCCGCTCAGTTATGTAAGAACACACAATTTAAGAAGAAAATCCAGTCAGTAAATACACTTTGTAAACAACAAAAGACCATCTCCCCAATAGTATGTATGTGTTAAATTTCTTCATAGGCAATTGTGAAATAATTTCACATGTGATCAAATTTACAACTCGTAATACATACATCAAGCATTTGCATTATTTGACGCAATTGTTTATATAGTCTCGGTTACCCAGACTCTCGCCGATGGGGGCTCTGCCTACGAGACCTTCCTGGGTGGTCTCGTAGAGGAGCCCCAGCGGTGAGAGTCTGGGTAACCGAGACTCTCGTTTTCAAAGTATCGGTTTATAGTATCTATACCAAATGTAAAAGTATACTATTATACTGTTTTTTCTCAATATAAACAATAAACAATGTTAGCAGTGCAAAGCAAGTGAACAGACTTGAGGCTAGACACAGACTAGAGAGTAAACATAGATGCCATAACGTATTGCCCCCATCTCACAAATATGATCACGTGACAGCTATCATTCACTGTAATCAGTCTGTTGTTCATTAGCAGAAAACACTGTTTACAGATAGACTCTCTGTTAGAAAGACCACATACTAACTTTACAGTTAAACCAATTGAAAGAGTATACTTTCACACTTGATATGGGCACTTACTATAAATGAATGTTTGACATAGAGAAAGTGTTTTACTTCAGTTTAACTATAATAGTAATTAATAGTGATAATATGAATCGTCATATTTCTTTGTAAAGGTTATAGGTCAACATCGTCCTCCAAACCTGAATGATAGACAATCATTCCCTTTCACTGAAGCCGTTCTACTTGAAGTCCAACGCATTGGTTGTATAGCTCCCATGACCCTTCCACATGCTGCACTGACAGACACTACTATTGGTGGTTATAACGTACCTAAGGGTACACAAGTTATCCCCAATTTATGGCAAGTATTTTGTTCTCTTCCTGCTCTTTGTTCTCTCTAGTTTTGATACAGCGCACTGTAAGTTACCGTTCACTTATTCTGTTTGATACAACCACGCAGAAACAAATATGAAACTGCAGAGTAGTACACATTAAAGGTGATTCAAAATATTCACTATTGCTATATTTAGTCTCAATGATGAAATGAGCCATTTCAACATGCTGCAACTGTAGCTTGAAAATGTATTCATTTAATCTTGCTATCTGAAAGTGTAACATGGAGTTTTTATTGGTTTCTGTGTGGTTGTATCAAACAGAACCAGTGAACGGTAACCTACAATGTGCTGTATTTCAGCGAATGTAACTTTAATAAGAATAGCTGAACGCATTTAAAGTGTAGAATCCCAAACATTTTCTCAGGGAAATTTAGAATTTAATTTTAGATTTAATGAACATGTACAGTCTTTGTAGAATTGACAATTTCTTATAATGATTGACGAATGTTTCTATTGATTACAGGTCGATACATTATGACCCCATAGCATGGCCAGAGCCGCATGAATTCGACCCTTCCAGATTTTACAATGAAAGTAGCGGAACTGTTGTGAAACATGAAAGTTTCCTACCATTCTCAGCAGGCAAGTAACGTATGGATGTCAAATGTTGTACACAGTGTCATTCATTGAAGTAAATAAATCCTTAACACATGATTAGTCGCTATTTATAACGGACTCCTCCTGGATATAGAATATTCAGTAGCTAGTGTGTTTGAACAATTTGTCGATTCGCTAGTTTCATTGGCGGGTATTTTTAACTAAACGCTTCCAGCCAGACTCGGGACAAGTCCCTCTGTTCTCGCGACTGCGCCGCTCGGCCGCATACATAAACAGATTAGGGACGATAGCCACGAGTCTGGCAGCGAGACTAACAGTATACTCCAGAACACTTCTGAAACTTAAAGATGGGATTCACAACGGAAAGCAAAATTTGGTTGACATACAACAGTAACAGTAACTATAGCAAAACGTGCAAAATGAAAATGTTCATCCTGTAATTTAAAATAGGTTTTACTTGAGATACTTGAGGGCCTAATAGAAAGAACTGTTTCATTTACCTCAGTACTGTAATAAGTTTACTTGAGCTACCGTGAATATATCTATTTTATTATTGAAGTTTATGCTGAATCGGGTGACTCTTATAGCCTGGTTATAACAAATATTATCTTCCTTCCAGGACGTCGAGTCTGTATGGGTGAACAACTTGCCAAACAGGAACTGTTTCTCTATTTCTCCTCACTGATGCAACGATTCAAATTTTCCCAACCTCATGGAGTAGAGCTGCCAACCACAGAGGGCGAGTTTGGTCTTACTCTTGTACCAAAACCGTTTGATGTCATGATAGAATCAAGAATTTAGCGATAGCTGTCTAGCTAGTTTAGTTGCCACATGGAGAACGAATATGTACTTACTGCTTGGCTCTGAGGGTACTAATAGACGCCATTACCTCAAGGGCTGGTAATATGTAGCAACTGTTTTCCCGAGGCTGAAATAATTGATGCATGATGATACATTTTGTAACAGTAGGAGGGTAATATAACGTCTACTAATGCCTGAATAAGACGAGGCAATAAGTGTTTTATAGCACATACATACATACATACATACATACATACATACATACATACATACATACATACATACATACATACATACATACACACAGTACACACACACACATACATACATACATACATACATACATACATACATACATGTACATACATACATACATACATACATACATACATACACACAGTACACACACACACACATACATACATACATACATACATACATACATACATACATACATACATACATACATACATACATACATACATACATACATACATACATACATACATACATACATACATACAAACAACTATTATTAGTAATATAATGTATTTCATAAACATGTGTTTTTATTTGATATAGCACTGTATCGCATTCTATTTGAATAAATGAAATAAAGGCTTTTATATAAGTTTCAAAACTCTGCAAATATTTACTGTACAGTTGTAAATAATAATATAAACAAACTTAACTATTTCAAGGCATAAACGAACCATTCCTACATACACAACAAATGAAAGCCCCGCAGGCACCAACACATATTTGCCAAAGCACGGCGACATACTTGTATGTCAAACAATATCATGTAAATTGACTATGCGAAGTTAATCTCACAGCTATCATAAAGGACCCTTCAGTTCAGTTCAGTTCAGTTCAGAGGAAGTACTGTACGTAACTCATTCTCGCAAACCAGCGCCGTTATTTCTTCCGCCTTATATACGAAATAACTGGTAGGGCATGCACGTACTGGACGGTGCCGTAAAAGAGGCTGTGGTTTGCGACAATGACGTAACTATGCTTGGAAGAGTGCATTCTCTGGTGTATGAATCTATGTTGTAATACTTTGCACTATTGTGAGATAAAGTATACCACAATTCAATTAATATGCCAATACTCCGAGAGAAACGTGCGTACTATCAGTTTGTGTGCATCCCTCCTCCAGCTGTGATATCCATAAGGAGATTAGTTGGTATTATATAGAGATATATATAGATAATTATCGTTCTATAATTGAGAGGGGGTTCCTAGGTTGACTGGACTTATAGTGATACACGACAGTAATGGGTTGGTCACGTGTTTAGGTTGAAATTGCCTCTGATATATCCATACTGTAAGGTATGCTAATACTAATATACCATCACGTGATATCTATAACTTATCACGTGCCACACAGGATAATCATCACGCAAACTAATAGCATCTAAACATATAATCGAAGGCAAAAACAATAGGTATTCAGATACGTTTGCTAATCGAATCACGTATCCCTAATTCATTGTCTGTTTGACAAATGCTATGAAATAAATTTGACTATATCTTCACCACATTCTCTGATATGTGATGACGTAACGAAATATGTGAAAACGTAAGTTGAATAGAAATTATAAAACTTTTCTACCAAGGATATATTTACTGCAACAAAATTGTTTTAGTTTGAAAACATGTTCGAAAACAAATAGTACACTTGAAATTAAGCTTACATGTGTAGTAAACGAGCCGGTGGAATAGAAAATGTGCTGCACGGCCTAATAGCAAACTCGGCTATAGGCAGATATAGGTATATAATAATATTATATTTCAGTACATATAACGCTTCAAATTCTGTCCGTCAGTCAGGACACTGTGATATTTCAATGATGCTGCTGAGAATCAAACTAGTTTCCGTATTTCGTTGACGAGAATACTGAAAAAGAAACAAAGGAAATGATTTAATTGTAAATGTTTAAATCGTAGTTTCGTAGATTCAAACAGTATTTTGACCCTAATTTGATACTTTCATCAAATTTGCATAACTCTGATTTAATAAAAAAATAATTTGTTTCACTTTAGTTCAGTTGGAAAATGACAGCTATCTGGGCATAGGGAGCTACTTCCGCCGAGTTCAAAGTTGAATCCGTGTTCTAAATGTAAATATTATTACGTGTCTTCAGTGACAGTGACAATATCAATGGAAAATTGGTATCTGTTTTCAAATTGGATTTACAAGTCACTTCATGCATGTACAGTAGCAGTAACAAAACACGGACCACTGGTCTTCTAGTTTGTTTATCTGTGACATTTTTTTTTTCAAATACAAAAAACATACTATAGCAGTCCAAAATAAGTACCCATTTCTCAGCTATACTATCGCCAATAAACAAGACTAATATTAAAATGATCGGCTGTGCTAAATATAACTTACCACATGCCCCATATAGCCAGCATGACAGCAACTATGAGACCAATTATGGAATCTATTATCGTAACTTCTAAATTTACATATATGATTGCGCCAAGAATAATTCCAAAACTGATCAGTGCACCCATCGCTGAACTAAATGCTGAAATACAGAAAAAAAAGTTCCGGTGAGACATTTCCATTTGAATCTGACAGCTTGTGCGGAGTCTTCGTGAACCTTTACACCAACAAAATGCTAATGTCGTTCTTGAATGTGTCGTTGCCCTATATAAACAACGTGTCGCAATACATACATTCTTTGTTAAGAGGGAAAAAAAACAAATTTAAAGAGATAGCAGTGCGGACCCCTGTTAAAGCTAATTATTTGGAGTCGAATATACTTCATTATTGTTATCTTCATACAACCACATACAAATCATGAACAAAAATTGACGGTTAACTTACAGACCGGAAAGTATATGAAATCAGACTGTGTACAGCCAGTGTGTGAACTTAAGGGAAAATGACTACTGGTCATAAGGACCGACATGTAGCAAATACTGCTGGTCCTTAAGGAAAACTGCTGGTCCATACTCAATGCAGTTCACGTTCACGACCTATATTTATATACCCTCCATTTACAGATTAAATGATTTTGAACTTTAATATGATACAACATATCTTTAGATATCTTTAGATAAAGTAAACGAGAGTACAATGAATTGTTCACTATCCTCTATTATTTCATAAAATTTCCACTCACAGAGTCAACAAATATCTTGGAAGTAAATTTTGATTCACTACCAAGTAATATTTGACTCTATGAGTAGAGATTTTCATTTGTAACTATGAACCCAGAGACTATGGATATTGATTCTCGCGTAATCTGTTCCTATAGACTATAGTGGTCTGAGACTGAATGTATTCATTACACCATAGAAATACATATCCATAGATTGTAGATAATATGGGTGAATGAATCATTAAATATGCATTATCTGCAATCTCTAAGAGATCACAGTCCTCTCCTTCCTCTCTGTACGATTCACTAAATTCTGAATCACATATCCAAGTCAGATTCATCGTCTGTGGCAACAGCTGATGTAGCTTTCCAACTCTTAGCGAACGTAGACCCACAACTTTATCATGGCAGAAAGTTTTGTCGCATAACTATCCCTCTTGAAAACTGTGTATTCACTTTATTTCAATTTCCATCCACAAAAGTGACACGGTGCGGTTTCGTCTTCCTTCAAATATGTACTGAAGCCCCCCCCCCATAAAGCCCTACCCGTATACCATACAGTGGTGTATTGAGTATCGTCTCTGACTCGACTGTTTGTGTAAGAAATCTGACCATGATGAAGAGAACTATGGCTAAACATGTCTTACAATGCAAATTTTTTTGACGTGGGAGCGTGATATGGTAACTGTACTATAATGTGTCATCCACTATATGTACCCGTGTTTGGCATGATGCAGTAATTTTCGAGATAAAACAATGGCAACAAAAATGCAACATTTCTAAGTTTATACGTTGATTACAACATGACAGGACATACATTCATATGAATCAAATTGAAAGCAATCAGACTACGCATTTTTTTTACTGTTTTACAAAAAAAAACTATCGTACTGAAGATATTTTACGAAGTGTACCTGCCTTCTTTATTAGTTAAAACGCCATTTTCAGAGTAGTTTATATGTTTTCCGTCAGTTTGTTTTGATCGTGGCCACACACATGGGGAACTCCGGTAAATCGATCGGGAAACCCGCTAACATTTACCGGCTTTAATACCAGCCTTTAAAAAACAGTGTCTGTTTAAATTCGTCTTCTTCTTCGGAAGCTCATTGCTGCCTTCTAAATATCGCCACATACTTTATAAATACAAGGTGGAACTGTCTCAAACACGTTAAAAGTTTCATACACTTAGAACAGTAAACTTTACAACAATTACTATATCATGGTGGGAAAAGACGCATGCGCTGAATACGTAAAATGGGTCTGAATGTCTAAGACGTTCTGATTAGTCAAGACACAAATAACTGGAGAAATTCGGTCAATCATGTGTTTGCTAACATAATTTCATAAAGTAACTGCTGTATGCTACGTCATATGTAGACTGTAGACATGATATCAACATTGACAACAACACGAAGCGAGCTAGCTCTGTGTCGCTTGACTTGAACGAGATGATGTCGAGAGTATAATGGGTAACACAAGATCAGATTCATGTAGGTGAAATTGGATATATCTTTGAATAAATGTTATTATTTACTCCAAATTTCAGTCGGTCATAAGGACCGATACGTTGTTGTAATTCTGAAAAACCGTCGGTCCGAACGGAAATCTGTTGGTCTCGGGCCGAAGGACCGGCGTTAATTTCGCACGCTGTGTACAGCACCTCTATAGTGGTTTATTTTGCATTTGAAGTTGCCCGAGTGTGTACAAAACATCGTGCCTCACGAGTGAAACACTGTGAACCAAGGCAACTTCGTGTCTCCTGTAAGTTGTCGTGATATTCTTTCTTATATTACGTTCTTGTAAGTACATACAGTATTTGTTTTTCTAAAATATTAATAACATTTTTACTTACCATCTGAATATATACTTTTTGAATTTAGTTTTCTGGCAATCACAAATTTTATTGCAGCTAACGTTGTCATAGTAACAACGGATATTGCGCTCACCCCGGCTAAGACGATTTCCTGTATGATAGAATAGTATATAATAGAGACAACATGGCTCATAAGTCACCATATAAGGGATCAGTAAACAATACAGAATCTATGTATGGGACAATGTATAGAAGGCTGATTTTGTGATGACGCCCTCTAACGACACATAGCAAAATTTAACGACGTCATTTCAATCACATCCACGTCATATGTGATATGAAAAATGAAACGAACTTATTCTGATATCTAAAACATGTCATGAAGACCTCACATTACTGCGTAAATGTTCTATGTTGGTGGCTTTTCATGCAATATTTTCGTTCGATCGTGGTATATCTAATATTATTATTATACCAGTATATTGGTGCAAATCGAGAGATCTGATTGGTCCAATAAACAATTGGCACGCGTCCAAATTTTGATGTTTACAAACTACCTCAAATTCGTACTTGGCGTTCAATGTTTGTCGTCTGCTCCGAACGTTGCAGTCTGCTCAGTTGCAGTGATAATGAACTCTGCGGATTGTCAGAGGGAGAATTTCTCAGTGAGACAGTAGTTTATGGGAAATTATGAAGAAATTTCGAAAGTAGCCGAGTTTAATCGTATTTATACAAATCATTCCCTACTATAGTACGACTGAGGTCAAGGCATGCACGGTACGGTTCTCGACTCGGCAACTGCAGAAGTGGAAACAGGTACGTACGTGAACGTGTAATCAAGGTTTAAGAGTTTACACTGACTGACTTACTATTATTCAAATAAGAAATTTGTCTGGGATCCTGTCCTAGAGTATATCGAGTACGAGTGGGAAATCCCCAAACCTGCTTGCAGACGGTGCGCGAGTTTCGCTCAACACCGGAGAGACGCTGTGCGACTTACTGGCTAGTACTCAGTATGCAAGCAGGACTACTAGTAATCAACCTGCTGCCATGTGTATATCTCCTCACGCGTCACGCCACCGAGTCGCGAAGCATACTGCATGCATGTTGTATAAAAACTGCACTTTTTAATTTGATATGATTTGATATGCGCGTCAGATCAGCTGTGTTGAAAGCAGCTTCATTGTTATGCAAATTATTCATGGGGGGGGGGGGACAAAAGAAACCATAAATTCTTATCTAGTTTCCAATATACTGGTATAGGGATACCCCCCCCCCCCGATGGTATACCACACCAGTCGCTTTTGACGTAACGTTGCCTCAAATTTGGACTTGCAACTGATGTTGTAAAATCGAACGTATCACAGATTGAATAATTGTCCCGTTATAAGATTGGCGCTGACCGTACAAAGATGACAACTTACCTGTGATGGACTGGTGTGGGTTACTATGGCAATGACACATTTTATGGTGATGATCATAGCAAATAATAGGAACAGAAGAGCCAAACAAATAACAGCCCTACAAACAAAACAAAATAAACCATGCAGAATTAGTGACAAGAAGAAAACAATGTGTACTGCATGTCATTATGCTCCATATTTTCAGCTTTCCATGTACTTTTAAACCAGGAAACACAACATTGTGGTACTTTGTGTTTGCATAGTAACACAGACACGGAATGTGTTAAACTGGGGTGACAAACAGATGTGACAAACAAGTCTTTGCCTTACTAGTATCTATCTAGCGAGTAAAAAGTGAAGGGTACGTGTTCCGTGTCGTATATACCACTACAGACTTTGAATCCTGTCAATTATTTACATTCTTAGGGGGTCTTTTTTGGAGTAGGTCAAACGTATCAGCCAGCTCCCTAACATCGGTGAAAAAAAATAGAGGGAAATGAACATCGCACAAGAGTGACTTATTAACTAGGAACAAGAAGGGCAACTTTTTATCAAGTTTTTGAATAATATTTATCAGGTATACGTGTGTTGTCGTGAAGACAAATAAACCCATTGTTTTATGTTCGAACACGTTTGACCTGGTTTGTGCGTGGTATGATTAAATATTCTTCGTTCATCAGCCACGGAAAATAAGAGTGATCAACGGGGCCTTGTCACCACGAGTCACCAGACGATTAGTGACAAACCTTAGGTCTAAGGTCGCCAACATGTGGCTGAATGAAGAAAAATATTTGTGAATAATACAATTATGCTTCCTCTAGCATACTTTATGAAAAAATAATCGCGATTTGGAACGTTTTGACTAATATTCAGAGCATCGCAGAACCAATGACGAGGGTCGTCGTGGCGTAGAAAGATCGGGTATATAATCCATATTTTCTGTTCAAAGATGATAACTTGGCTTGTGCATGGTACCAGAAAAATAGTCGATGAATTTAAAACTGATTAACAACTAACCTGTGCTCTTTTTCTTTAACATAAACTGTATCTTTTTTAAAGTACCGCCACAGAACCACCATCGATGTGACAGAGTCTAACATCATATCGAACTGAAAAAATACACACAAGAACAGAGTATTGGTACAATAAACAATAACATTGGCAACAAAGGATTGCAGTAAAAATACCGGAACTCTAAGTTAAGGTGACACTGCCTGCAACTGAGATCTCTTATAGCTGAAGTCTCAGTGTACAAACTAAAAACATACAATACTTATTACAACTTTTATATAATAAAATCCCAGTAGTCACAGTGTATTAGACATGTAGTGACAGGTGTTTTTTTCTAATTTATTTCTAATTTATTGGTAACAAAAATATTGCGTCATGTCATTTTTTTTATCATTAAAACATTTCTGCTAAGAGCTATACCAGATGTTACACATTCAGTATTCTTAAGAATCAGAAGAATGTGTATATTTCAAATGAAAGAGTTACAGACTATGCCCCTTTAAATGGGACTTTTACTTTACTTATTCATTTGCATATATATATTATATTCTTCATACCACAGACAAACAAGCTATAGAACTAGTTGTCATGGCATCTGTGTCAAAGACAATGCGGTGTAATACAGTATACAAGACAACTAAATGCAACAAAACTCTATTAACTATAATAGTACTTCACAGTCGAACAACACATGTACAGCATGCATACTTGTGTGTGTTTTTCGAAACTACATACAAGATTGACACTATATTTTGAATCACTAATATGGTACTTTTTAGAGGTATGAACTATGTATGAGCTTGGTCAGTGTAATATTTGCATAACATTAGCGTCTGAATAATATTCACTAAATAAATACAATTTTCTTTCCGCGGGTACCTCCATTTCCTATACGATACTTTCTAGTCAAACTGTCAGTTCCGTCTGTGCTGCATATTAATCAAGACATTGTGTATTGTCTAAAAAATAACTTCTCGTCTGATATAACAGGAGCTACACATTTAAAGACACCACACTTTGTCCAAAATCACATATAGACGATAGATGTGTTGACCAGTCGGTATCAGTCAAATCAAACAAGCAACTGGTCGCTTACTCGCGATCGATCGCTCACTTACTCATCCACCCCACCCCAACCCCCAGCCCCACACACGCGCGCACTCGCTCATTCACTTCCTAATTCACCATACCTAACTTACTCATACCCTCGCTACCTACCTAACTATCTCACTCACTCACTATTTACTCATTGACTCTCTCTTTTACTCAGCCCCTCGTTCACTCATCTCTAAAATATGTCAAATGATGTATGTGTGTTTGTACTATGTACACTCCACTATGGTTACCGATACAGTAATTACAAACAGTAAACAAACATGCAGTAAACACAACAATGATTTTTAACTGTTACGTCATATTTCTGCATGAATTTACGTCCAGAAAATCCTACCTGATTATATTAAGTCAGACTGACTTAAAAGTAAACGAAAGTAAAGAGAGAATGTTAGAACAACCTCCACCAAAATGAAAATAGAAAAACAATATATATAGAGATATAAATGATACAACACGGCATGTCATCAAAAGTGACAAGTTAGTTTACTAAGAATCGTGACGAGAGAGAGAGAGAGAGAGAGAGAGAGAGAGAGAGAGAGAGAGAGAGAGAGAGAGAGAGAGACATACATACATACAGACAGACAGACAAACAGACAGACAGACAGACAGACAGACAGACAGACAGACAGACATGGACAGCGACAGACAGACAGTCAGTCAGTCAGTCAGAGAGTCAGAGACACTGACATACAGACAGACTGACTGACATACAGACAGACTGACATACATAAAGGCAAGTATGAAGGCAGGTACGAAGGCGGGTTTACGGACAGAAACGAGGCAAAGAGAGAGACAAAGACAACGAGAGAGAAAGAGAGATGGCACAGTATATCATCAACTGGAGAACTGGTATTACGTCACAGTTACGTCACAGTAAATGAAGTTAAAACAACACATTATAGCTAGAGCCAATAATCTTCTGACGTCACCACTTTCAACAGATACGATTGACGCAAACTGTTATCAAAACACTAAGCAATATTTTTACTCCGAAAACTCTATCTAACAAGAACACTTTTAATATTAACGTCATGCCGAGATATGATAATATGTAAAAAAAAAATATTTTGAATTCAGGTTAGTTAACAATGGGGGGGGGGGCGTCACTTCATGTGACCCCTTTTGTTGAGTTTGATGAAAATGACGGGTTGAAATCGATCGGTGGTTTATTAATACATGTATAGCGGTAATATAAATACAGGCACCCGTGGAGTGGAATCCTATTTCTATAATTACCGTATGCCACTGTGATTTTTTCGTCTAGGAAATGTTACAGTATAAAATTTAATGTGCATATACACAGTAATGAAAGAAAGTGGTGACCCCCCTACGGAGAGCCCAAATTTAGTGATATAGAACACACAATGTGTAGACGTAGTACACAAGTTGCTAAAAGGGTCAGGACAGAAATCTGGTTATTCCAACCTTTGCTATAATAGTATACGTAGACAGTTGTTATCCACTAAGATTTGACCTCTGAATCACCAGTCGAAAACATTACAACGGTAACATTAAAACCAACATGTGAGATAGAATAAACCAAAAAACACGGGGAAAAGTTCACTCACCGCTAGTCCAAGGGCCGCTGAACTGCCAGTCACGATAGATATAGCTGTACGAATAAACCACAGTATAGCGGTTACATATACAATAGATGCTACTAATGCATATATTCACAGACAAGGAAGACAGTTTTCTGTCATATATCAGATAACAAAGAACTACTTTACTTGTTTCAAAGTTTTCTTTTCATTTAAATATTTGTTTTCTTCATCCAATCAAATCCTCTCTGAGTGCCCGTCACTACTTTTATAGGAAAATAAGCGAACCCAACTGTCTAGCTTGAGAATATTAGATTTTTACTCTCAATATTTTGTTTCCAGTTTCGCTGTTCACTAAAAATTAACAAAACTTCAACTTACCTATGAATCCTATTCCTAAAACTGTTAAGAAGATGATGGTTACCAAGGAAACCCTTATAGTTGCCCTTCTCCATCTTTCTGCTTCCTCGTCTGAAAGATGGTCTGAATCTGTAAGCGTCTCTGAAAATATAAAAATAATTACTTGCCCATTATAAGTGCGCAAAATGAAATAATGTGGTTGTTATTGTGTCAGGTAAACATTTCCGCTAGGGGAAATATAACCTCAGGCCACTATACGGTGGTCAAGGATATTCATGTGAACTGCCGAAGCAATGATTTTAGCAATACCATGAGACTCGACAAAATGATGTTGCCGAATAGAATGTTGCCGAATTAAACAACATTATGTGGTTATAATGTATGTACATTACTTTCATAAGAATATTACAATATTTTATCTTATTCATACATTTTTTTGCTCAAAACTGTGAACTTCATACAACTCACACAGTTAGGAAAAAATCCTATCCATGATCTATTCTAGTTTCGAGGAAACACGCGTTTTTATCAAATCATATTCATCACTTATTTTTGCAAGGGCTGGAATACACGAATGAGACAGACAGACAGACAGACAGACAGACAGACAGACAGACAGACAAACAAACAAACAAACAAACAAACACACCCACACCCTCACACACAGAGACACAGACACAGACACAGACACAGACACAGACACAGACACACACAAACACACACACAGACAGACACAGATACACCCCCCCCCCCCACACACACACACGGAGTAATTTTAATCTTACGTTGACCTACAATGACCTGGTCGTAGTTTGTTTTACAGTAGGGTTTATACGTTGATAGATATCGTTCATACATACTGGTCAATTCTAAATTTAACAGCAGGGTTTAGTGATGATGCAGTGTACTTCATACATACTGGTCAATTCTAAATTTAACAGCAGGGTTTATGTGATAATGCAGTGTACTTCATACATACTGGTCAATTCTAAATTTAACAGCAGGGTTTAGTGATGATGCAGTGTACTTCATACATACTGGTCACTTAAATATTCTGAATACGATAAGCCTTACTATTATTTATATTTTTTTAAATATTAGTTGATAAAAATGCGGGTAGTAGGCACTTTGAAGGTTTGACCCAGAGGTTTTTGATTGGCAGTAAAGCTTGTCATGGCCAATATTCATATCATCAAACATCTGTAAATAGCAGTGACTTTATTTCATTCAGAACATCTATGTTTTATAAATTGTTGACCTATTTAGAAAATACCGAAAATTACCGTCACAGTTTACTGTTATTTCTTGAATGACTTTAAAAAAATACTAATTTATTTTGTCGTTTTGCTCCTTTTTCATAGTACGTTTTTTTTGAGCATGCGATGATATCTCAATTTCGAATTAAACTTTTGTTCAAAACACAAATTTAAAACTGATACATAATTTTCGACTGTGCTCTTCATCTGATGACAAAGACTGGAGTATGCAGTAACAGTTTTCAAGTTTGTTTTTGGAGGAAACATTTAATTTGATACCATGGTTTCCAACACAGATGAAATTTTCATTTGAAAATATCTTATGTTTTCTCAAAATGTGTCTTAAAACAAACAAACAAACAAACAAACAAACAAACAAACAAACAAACATACATACATACATACATACATACATACATACATACATACATACAAACAAACAAACAAATAATCTTAGATTTAGACTGGTGCAATGGTTCAACTTTCTACATTGCGATCGTTCGCTTATGTAATATTTTTGGGTCATTTGGGGCACATATACTCTTCGGAATTAGTCAGCCGAAAAAGTTGATATTACGTTCAGTTAAAATACATTTTAAGTACAAGCAATGTAACCCCCCACAAACAACAAAACAAACAAACAAAAAGCAAACATTTTAAGGAAGGGGAAACTAATTTTACTGAACAATATTTTTCGTGTAATTTGGCTGTAAGCATATATGACAAACATAGAATATATCAACGTTGACCTTATTTTTAATAATTTTAAATCATTCGTGAGTATATTAGGATTACATTTCCTACAGTACTGACAAGTTCAGACATGTCTGTTACAATTGTTCAGTATACTAGTATACACTTATACACAATGACTAAAAATTGGGAAATTTCGACATAATCTCCTGCATGCTTTATATCTACACCAATGCTTTGACGTCTGACACGTCTCAACAATTAGTGCTCTGAGCTAAAAGGTTTAAATTGGCTGTTGTTCACACAAGGGAAGTGAAATTCTTTAAAGTTGGAAAATTCTTGACACAACAAACATGTCATAAAACAAATAAATCTAGCTATATTTGATAAATGTGTAAAGCGACAGTTTCGTTTTCCTGCAATGTGTCACTCATATGAGTCACTTGAAGATGTATCCATTATAAAGAAAGCGGTTGGATAACAGAATCTATTGGCTTTAGTATCGATTAAAAATTCTTTGGAAAAATTGTGAAAAAATGCAAAGTATGGAAGAGGTATTTGGGGTTTAATTTCATAAACAGACAACATGAACATCTTTCATTCTGAGATGTTTACCTCGAGTTGATCAATAGCCCCACTGTACATTCCATTCTCGCAAACTAGAGTTATTATTTATACCACTACATTTCGAAATAAAATCCAGTGGGAGGCTCGTTAAGAACGTTGCCGTAAAACAGACCGTGGTTTGCGACAATGTGTATATTCAGACGTTGTAAATAAGCCAGTGAAAAGGTATAACTTCTCAATCTTATAACTAATATGTTTAAATAAGTTAAAACTTTGGGCGTCTTGTTAATCAAAATATCAACATTTGATTTATTTTCAGGAATGGTGGTTTAGTACCTGAATATGTCGCATAGAACCACACGATTTACGCTACGGATGACCAAGGATAAAAATGGGAGTTCCGTTGAATACAGTAAAGTATATCTTTGGTGTGTACAGAGTGTTTACATACAGTAGTGTATTGGAAGAGCGTGCTACGTGAGTCTTAGATTAACTATTTGTATGTTCAGATTTAAACTTTCTCTCGTTAATCATATCATTCTACTGATGGTGAAAATAACACAAAATATCAAATTTCCGAAAAACCATACTTTCATTGAATATTTCGACCGTCATTTCGTTGGATATGTAGTTTTGACGAGGTAAGACAGCCACAAACTAAAACTATCATTCTAGTGATGGTGAATATAACACAAAAATATAAAATTTACGAAAAAAAATATACTTCCATTATTGAAAATTTCGACCGTAGTTTTGTTGGATATGTAATTTTGACGAGCTAAGACAGTCACAAACTAAAAACTATTTTTGCAATGTTCACATTAATTACTATAACTTTAATTAATTATAACTATCAAATAATATTTTTTTTGCGTGGAATGCAAAATTAATTAAAAGCACTAATTAAACTTACTTTCATCGGATTCCGGTGCGTAGGCCGCGTCATCGAAAGTACCAGTATTTTTATAGTCTGCGCTACTTGTCGATACATCGTTCAATTTTATCTTTTCCCCGCTGCTTTCGCTCATGATGAAATGCCGCCGGGGAAACGATGCTTGTCACGGAATCTTACCAGATGAGAGTTCAGGTATGTTCACGTACTCAAACTAACTATATGACAGAATCCAATCCTGCAAAAAAAGAGAAACAAGTTGAATAAATCACGATTACTCAATAGAGTAGTAAAAGTGTAATAATTAACATTCGAATGTTGATTTACGAAATTTGTAAAATATAGCGGAATAATAGTACTTTTTCAAATCAAATCAAAGCAATACCTTCTTACATCAAATATATCGGCATGTGCTATTCGTCATTCCAGTGTATAAACCATAAATGTAATACAGTACGTTTCTCCCAGTGCCTCTCAATCCAGCTATCTACTGACACTGACAGACTGTACTTAGCTTCCAAACACCTTTATATACTAGATTAGAATATTCGAACATTTTCCGAAGTCAGTGATTGTTCGTTTTATCTTTTCTCAAAATTCAGCGCGCAAGTAAAAACTTCCATTTTACAACACGCATGCGTCAAGTAAATCAGTGACAAATTTGAATAGAAGATTATGCGACTGACACCCCTGGAAAAAATCACTATGACAACATATGTAAATTATGATTTGAAATGTCACCTGTAAGTTCAATGTGAAGTAGTATTGAAATATATATTCATGCGCTATCAATAATAAGTACCATTCCTTCATTTAATAATATATTTATTTATTTATTTATTTATTTATTTATTCGTTTGTTTGTTTGTTTGTTTGTTTGTTTGTTTGTTTGTTTGTTGTTTGTTTGTTTTCATGAAATTTTGAGTTTGTACAGTTTAGAAATCATCACAGAGAGCCAATTGGTGATAATAATAACAATGATACAAATACATATTCATAAAGAGCCTTCCACAATGGATGCCATGACCACAGCGCTTTAGTTATTACCCCTGGCACAGACCTATATAGGCACAATGACACTAGTACTACATATAACATCCTCAAATCCCTGGGAATCAGCGATCAATTGCGTCCTCTGTAAATTGATACGTCATAATGACGTTTATTTCACCTAGACTTCATCCATGACCAAAGCAATTCTAGTAACGAATAATACGCTATCTGTAGTTTGGGAAATGAAATGTATGCGTTGTTCATTTACGGTAAAAAAACAATACACATTGTCCCTATTTCAAGTCGTATCAATTAGAATAGGCCCATATTGTGCGTTTACAGTTTCTATTTACAGGTTGGGGTTCGAAATTAATTTTTTTTGCAACAAAATAAGGTTTATTTTAAGCCTTTTTGCATGCAAGAAGGGACTGATCACTGCCGCAGTGCGTGAACAAATACGGTGCGGTATGTTTGTTAGTGGCCAGAGGCAGCACACAGATATCAACTATATAACAGTGTGGTTTAAATCACATTACAAGAACTACACTTTGGATTTTTTGTCGCTATCTTAAAAAAAATGTAAAAGTGTACAGCTGTCAGTACCAGTGTCTATAATATTACAAATTTGTTTTCAAGATAGGGGGTCGTAATGGTAAGGTCTATAACAAGACTAGACAACCATGTATAACATAGACATTGGTCTCTCTCCAACCGGTCTATATACTATATGACATAACCGCGGTTATCAACCGTGTGTATTTGTTCAATATACAATAGTCTATAGGAAATGAAATATCGTAATAATAGTATAACGTGTATCAATATTATTTTGATTGTGAATTTTAATTGAAAAGTGATGATTGATATAATGGAGAAATACGCGTTTACACTCGTAATTGGAATTCTTACTGACAACAGGAGGAGAGCACTTTATATTATATTGTAGATAGGTCGAACCCAAAAATATAAAGAACGAAGTCGGGTTAGGATGAAAATTTAAGCGTGAAAAATAGTTGTCCGGCAGAGTCATAGAAAATATTGGTCCTGAAAAAAGAACGACCTTATCCAATATTTATAGCTCCGCTAATAACAGAACACTAATGCGAGAACTTGGAACAGAATCTTGGGCCTTTAAGTGCAAACAAATAATCATTGAAATTGCAACAGTAGTATTAAAAAGGAAATCGAATAATCCAGTCTACACAATTTACATCAAACTTACTATATTCCAACGGCCTTCTCACCCCTCAGTTTGAATTACAGACACAGTTCCCAAAACCGAGAATTTGCTGCTATATCATGTCAGATATGGAAAAAATGGAGTTCGTTTGCAATTTATGACTTAAATAAACCTCCACTCCAAATTCTGCTGGTATTCGGGTATCTGTATTCAGTAAAACTGTAGGGAGGGTTGCGATACAATGACTCATACCCATCATGTATTTGATATAGAGATCAAATGTAGTATCAAATGATATTTGGGCTGAGAATCTTACATTTGGTTATATTAATACTAAGGTAGTACTTGCGCGAGAACCTTGAATTGCATCATGGGTAACAAGAAATCAAAAGGTCTATAGTAGCAAAAGTACACAAAATAAATAATAATCCGATATTGTACGAACAATTTACTTACCAACAACCTTTATTCTACCGAGTGTTAATTACCTGCATTTGAAGTTACAAAGTCGAGAATTTACTATCATGGCTATTCATGGACAAAATGAGAGTTTTCAGGCTAAAATAAAACTCCCCTCCAAATCTGCTGGTACTTGGGTGTCTGTTTTCTACAATACTAACTGAAAGGAAGGTCAGTGTACCATGTTTAATGTTTTCAGAAGGGCAATATATAGTCTAATATCCGCTTGATATCGCCAAGTATTATGTGGGTCACATTAAAATATTCCATACAAAATTTAATGAAAAAAAAAACATTCTCCTTCAGGGCACCACAGTTTGGTTTAGATTAACTTTTAAGCTCAGTGTAAGCAAATTTTATTTATTAACAGTATGGCCAGGTGATTGTAAATATATTGGTTGTCGTTTTAAATACTAGTAACTGGGAAATTTGACATTTGGTGAGGGAGGGGTACAAACATTGTCATAACTCCCCCTCCTCTTTCAAAAGCGATCTCTTTCACCGATATTTGCCATACCCCATAGTCCTGACAAATTCGACACTCTTGGAGAGAAACCGAAATGTCTAAAGAGAGAAAATTGATTTCCCTTTAAATCGGGGTGTGCATGTATTTGCGGACGCCGTCCTACTTGACACAATTGCGAGGATATTTGTTGTGCATGTACTTTCTTTGTAACATATGCGCTACGTATTCCCGGGAAAATCAATGTGTTCACTGTGGTTTTGTTTATCAATCGATGCTAGAACAAAGTATAGACTTTGTACGACGACAACTCTAGAAACAATTTTAAATAAAATTCCGCAATGTGGCGATATATCTCACATACATGTAAACATACCATACGACATTTTAGCGCCTACCACATCCCCATTTTTCTAATATTGTGGCTAGCCTGTGACTAATCCACTTCCTCTTTGAAGGGATGGTGTAGGGTAAGTAATCCGAGCGGTATGAACAATTGCAGTTACAACTGTAAGGTATACGCTTCACAGAGTCGTTTACTGAAAGGTGTTATTCGTGTCTCTCACCTGCTTAAAATGTCTTGAATCACAGATAAGTAACACGTGTTACTTATCTGTGCTTGAATCAAACAGTTACACGTCATTATATTTGCTAAACAGGTGTGTGACAGTCATAAACTATTGAATCGTGTTTGATAGATAGGGTACACGGGTACATACCATATCCGTCCGAGTATAGACAAACTCGATTACACTTCCAGTACGTATAGCCAGTATTCTAAAAAAAATGACTTTTCTGTATGTAGTTGTCATGTCTTACCTATGGTTGATGTAATACCGTTACCAAGTAAATAACTCGCCCAGACATCACACCTTGTCAGGGTATAAACCACAGGCCGAATACAGAGCTGCCAAGCGATTGAAACCACAGACAAGTAAAGTAGACCTGTCTCTGTGTTGAAACCAATACAAGCTGGTTACAATGTTACGTAATCAGTCGATCCTGCTCCAAGCTGTTATTACACAAGCTGCCAAAAAACCAATCAGTAATATTCTAAAAAATGACCAAATCTGGTTGTCGTATATCATGGAAGATCAGATGTGCAAAAGTAGGTGTCCATGAACAGATTTGTGAAAATATACAGTCTGGTAGATTATACGTTGATACTGAACGTACCTGGTGATGGATTATGTAATGACCCTGTAGTTATATTTGCATATAGACCGTGTTTATCGTCACTGCAACGGTGGAGGCGCTTCAAGCAGAGCTCTTTCTCTGAACTTTTCTCTCCTTGCAACCTCAGACCACCAAAAACAAGTGGTTGCAACTCAAAGCAACTAACGAAACCAAACTTACAAGTTGCACTCGTACATTTTACCTAGATCTTTCCCCATGGCATCGAAGCTGCAACATTTAGACTTTTAAAAAAATGCTGATGAAATAATGCATATTTCCCCGAACCATGACGTATGTTCCTCTCAAATGCGTGAATACTCTTACTCTACCTTGGGGTGGGGGTGGGGGTGGGGATGGGGCTATGATTCTCTGCAACGTATCAGCTTTGTTTTAATTTGAAAAGTATCTTTGGAATTTGTTGGGCACCGTATGTAAATGAAATGCCTTATCTATAGTTTTATAATGGAACATTCTTATAGTATTGACACAACACGATGTTGGATCATGTCTAGTAATATTTACAGAATTGTCAACAGGAATTGATGTATAATAATAATTAAATGACATTGTGATATAATTTCGTCATTTCGAACTTTCGCCGATTTTGTCACTACTCGAAAGTTTCACTCAATATTATCAAATAATTGTGACGTCATGATAATAATTACCACTTTTGACAACATGTTCAACTCACTAAGTATCAGAGGATACTTCGGTATATTTTAGACTCATAGATAGTTAGAAGTCAGACTCTGCATAATGTGTTGTTGTGTTCGTGTACTTCAGCCGATTACTGTATCACAGAACCGTTTTTAGTTGATGACCTATCTACGCTATACGTATGCATATGTTTACATCAGACATAACACCGACGAGTGTGTAAACTGAGTACAAAATTTTGTGCGAAATTCCCTCTATATTTTACTCTAGAAGTTTCACTGACTAGATATTTATGACGTCATCGTAGTCATTTTTATTGGCACTATATAAGATCAATGCACTAACTATTCAAAGAAAGGTTATTCACATTATTCATTCATTAAATAGTTGATTTTTTTCTCAGATTTAGCATAAAATTGTTGTTCTTTCGTGCATTCTATGTATTACTCTACTATTGTATATACCCCACACGAAAATGTAGGGTTCATGACTGTTCATAACATTTTTGGTGTTGATACAACTGTCAGGAGCGCCATATGTTGCAAACCTTGTAAAGTGATTATAAGCTATATTCTGTATGTATTAGTAGTAAGCTGTTTCATATAGCTGCCTTGTCTGTTTGCTTTGAATAATAGGATTTCAATGTTTAAAAATAGTGAGAATAAAACAGAAGTGGTGAGATAAAACTATAAAGTGCATTATATTATTTATTTCATAACGTGTATACTCATTACCTGCGATCATAGTAATATAAACATTCAATAAAATGGTTACAGGATTGCTTTTGGCAATTTCATAATAACATCAAAATTTAATGACAGGATTTTGATAGGAAAATAGTATATCTAATAAAGCAGTTGAAGTGTATATTCAATCATCGTCGTAAACCACATGTAGCCTCTTTTACGGCACCGTCCAAGACACACCACCAGATGCATGTGTCGCGGAAGAAAGTTTGCAAGAATGAGATTCAGTGTCTTATCTGATATAGAAATAGGGATCTAATTCTTTATTTACCTTATCCCTTCGTATATTTTCGTGTGTTTTTTTAATTTGATTTTTTTTGTAGTTCTGGGTGTGATTTCTTTTCCTGTGCCGCATTCGAACTGTACTACAGCAGATTGATTCTGTGTCTAGACTTTTAAACCAAGCAGGAAATCAAAATGTGACAAATGCCTAATGTAAAATTTACATTTTGTCTAATCCGTGACAACTACATCTTGAAGTACATCAT
Organism: Glandiceps talaboti; assembly: GCF_964340395.1. Classification (NCBI taxonomy): domain Eukaryota; kingdom Metazoa; phylum Hemichordata; class Enteropneusta; family Spengelidae; genus Glandiceps; species Glandiceps talaboti. Next base: position 3,828,945 of record NC_135568.1, read on the forward strand.
ATGGTATATGCCAGTAACACTAGGCAGATTAGAACTCAATCATGCACGCTCTATACTCAGATCTAACATCGATGAACAAAATCGGGAACTTACAAAATTAGGAAAATCTCATCAGATTACGATTAGTGTATAACAATGTCAACCATATCTCAACCTAATGTATAGACACATACACATATATATATATATAATATAAACTTTGACTTTGAAAAATCGTCACCCGTATATGAGTATCAAGCTACTTAATATAAAATTCTGATGTAAAAGCTTGATACGGTGAAATTCGTTTATCGTTTATCTGTCTTTTCTTGGCATATATCATTTATACTGTCATGTTTCGATTTTGTAGAAAGAGGCGACCACTCCCAGAACGACAAAATAAAAAATAGACAACATATAAAAATGTATCAAATAAAGATAAATAATCTATATAGGATATAATACACACACACACACACACACACACACACACACACACACACACACACACACACACACACACACATATATATATATATATATATATATATATATATATATATATATATATATATATATATATTCATAAATATTTGGATTTTCAAATTTAAATAAATATAACATATGTATATATACTAACATTATTTGTTATCAGTAAAGGCCGTATTCCTACAATATGTTTTAATCAGATTGGATGAGTATTTTCATACTTTTTTATCTGTAGTGATGAGAAACCGTTGCAGTGTGACAGATTTCCACAGTACGTTCAAACATATGGTTTGACAGTAAATCTGTCCATCTGTGGAAGGGTCAATGCCCTCTGCGCTCCTTGCCATTGACCTTGTGTCATAATTAATAACGGGTTTGATTTAATGATCATATGCGTAGTTTTGTTTCTTGGAAGCTTATTGATATGAATAAATATATTATTTTTTTTATATTTATGTTTAATTGTAGACAAACTTTTGAAAAAAAAGAAAATACAAATTGTCTGGATATGGCGACATGTTGGAAAATTGTATCGTAATTGTATAAAATAAGCTAGTATATGTTGCTGTCACCTGATGATCACGTGACTGCTTGCAGTGTAATTAATTCAATTTTCATAATTTTTCCACACTGTCCTTGAACGATAACTTGATTAAACATGTTATTAAACAGGTCATAAATTTCAACAATAGCACTTGAACAAAATTATTGTAAAATAAAAAGGTTGCAAGTAATTACATAAAATTATTTATGAAAATATGCATAGTTGTATTATTTGTGATATACTGTGATAAATCGTCGACCTATTGTCCTTTGGTACGATGTATTTGAAATGACCTATCGAACTTTGCCACTGAGATGTTTTAATTTATCATCAAACTATTGTCATATGGCATAAATTGTAAAAATAAATTTCAGTTTTAGCTTCGTGTCCAGGCTTGTGACATATTTTTTCTCCATAAATGCCTTCACTAAGCGGACCATATGCGTGGACACATAGACATTCAAACGTCTATGGTGAAATTAATGGATACTTATTTTCCATCGAAAATTCCCTATGACCAACCATATTTGGTCTCCATTCCACCACCCCTTTATTTTTCCTCAGAGTTTTTGTAACTTCTCTGACCACGGTTGTTGTTTTATAGTTTCGATAACAGATCAGTAAGTGATTGCCATCTTGTACGTGTAAATAAGGTTTTTATGCCGCTTCTATCAGTTCGGAGGTTTTGTGGGGTAGTGTCCTTTGTCACATGTCAATAATATTTTCTGTCATTTTGATCCATTCTGTCAGTCCGTCTATAATATAGGTAAATGTTTTCAATTGATATCTTTCAAGTCTGCTACCTTTAAAACTAGAGTCGTACAGTGTTGTTAAATCACAGACCTCTTTGCAGTAACTGCTTTCGTTGAAGCCACAATACGAAATTAATTTTAGTTGTATTTTTCGTTGCAACAGCGGAGAACATGTACTCTGATTTGCGAGAATGGGGTCTTATGGTAGAACATGTTTGACATTAATTACAGTTAATACATTGATACATTAATTGTAGTTGTAGAAATGAATGATTGTATGGTGTAAAAAATGATGAACGGACTCGTATGAATTCTTCAACAGACATGTAAATTTTGATTCAAGGGATGCAAGGCAACGATATCGCCAGAAGGTAAAACTACGAGTAATGTATTGCCAGTATTTAGGTTAATTAGTAATTTACATATGTGTTACGTAAGCTGTATGTGATAATACATTCATAGTTTGATAACAAAATTAACATACAAATGGACAAAAAACCTGTACATGTATTAAAATGTATACAATGTGCGAAACCGAGGACGGAGAGAAAGCCAGTTACTCTGATGGCTACTCAGGTCGGCGTTCGACTGGCATACTGTAAAAAAATTAATCTCTTATCATGCAATTTTAGATCCAGAATAGGTGTGATAGGTAGATTTTTATTGAATTTTTATATAACTTTTTGTTTCATGTGTGAGTCTACAGTTTCATATTGTCTTTTTAAATTGATGTCAGTTTCCGTATCCACTATTTCTTGCGAGACATCACACTTTTCGCGATTTCATTGTTTTTTCTCGAATACGTAAAAAAAGAAGTTTAGGGCCGGCAGTGAAAAACTAGGTGGGGGTCGAGTAACCGGAACAAACCATTTTTTGCTTAGGCCTAAATGGTCTAATGTACTTCTGATTAGGTCACGTGATAGGAAAACACGTGTAGAAACTTGTACAGTTCAGTTGGAAAGTTGGAAAGCTCATACTTTGATCAATATGTCTATAATACTTCCTTTACAAATAATTCCTCGATACAAAACAAACATCAAAAACAAACACCCGCCCTAAAATAAAAACCACCAACGAAAAGTTAAAAACAAAACAAATTAACCTGAGTAAGCTTATCTAATGATCTTATTTTTACACAGAATGGCGTAACATTAATGAGATTAAAAAAAAACATTACACGCCCCTAGCCTTGGAGGTAAAATTCTATTTTAGGTACTGAGAATTTACTAGAAACTGTCTATTTCCGTTTTCGTTGACTCGTTAAAATAAAAAGTATATACATCTGGTATTATGTGTATGGCCACTAGTAACACATATTCAAGTTAATCGTCGAATTGTTGTTAGTATCATTCAGCATACCATTACCACTATAAGTTGTATCTAGGGGCTGTACCACTTCTGCAGGGCCGTCACCATGGAAACCGTAAGGCAAACATTGAATAGAAAACGACAAAAAATAAAGATAAAAATAGGCTAGTTAACAATTGAGGGAAAAATGAGTTTCTCTGATCAAACATATTACAGTCGGTTTTATGCTATTATTTCATATTTCATATCGCCATAATCACGTGACTTGTTGGTGTGATTGTTGCAAGTCAGCAACGCTGTTGTTTGCAGCAAAGAATCTAAATGACAAAATGTGTCAAATACATTAATCTTGTTACTATGACAACAGAACGGACACGGAATGATCAACACACACCGCGTTTGAAGCTATTCAAAAAAAATCCAAACTGACAAATGTATGCGATTGTTATTTAGTTATTTATGACGTCACACAAAATATCCATTGGTCAATTCAGCAAATGCGATATTCAGCTAACGCCACTAATATTATGCCAAGAGGATGAAAAATTCGAATCGGATTATCAGGTTTACTAATTTGCATAAACATTCGTCACATGTGGAGTATAACCAAACACACTTTCCAAAAAATACGTCCAGCATCACATTACAACATTAATGCTGGTAGGTAAGAGCAATATAGCTTACTTCATCGATAATTTATCCATATCAATTTCATTTTTATTACTTTTTTCCGTTTTGTGAAGAAGGGTCCTTTGACACATATGATGCATTTTCATCCAAGCCGTCACAACAAATAAAGCATGGCAAGTGTAAACAATTCAGTGCATACAGTATAGACATCTGTTACATACCTTGTGGTAATATGGCTATTCACAAATCCAATTATATTGCCATTCTAATTCTATGATGTTTGCTTATACAATAAACTGAAAACGATTTTCATTTTATGACAAATAGTTCACCATTTGACACATTCCATTGTACTGTTAGTGTTATATCTTGCTTATTGTCTAGATTATCAAAAATACTTTTCTTTAAATTTGTAAGGCATAAACAGGAAGAAATTTGTGTAAGTAATCAATTAATTGAATTATTTTTCTTTTGTAATCACTCATTCGATTCCAATAAATTACCCCAGGGTTTAAAAAAAAAAGATGTCACAGGCTGTACTAATGTGATCGTGATGACGTAATGTTCTAAGCATTTATATTATTATAGTATTGTTTTCTGTCTTTGTCCTGCTGCATTAAAACTCATAGTGGTCTGAGACTAAAAGCTAGCTTTAGGATGAGGGGGTGTGGGTGGGGTGGGGTGGGGTGGGGGTAGGGGTAGTGGTGGTGGGGCTCAACTATCAAAATTTCAATCATCTATACTATTGTCTACAGTCATCTTGGTAAACTTAGAATTAATCAGATAGGCCAGTCATGGAATTTTTACCATTTTACACTTTTGCTGTACAAAATGACGGTTTATACGATGGAATTGAATTGGAATGTTGAAGATTAACAAATTCAATCTGGTTAAATGAGATTTCACGAGTGTACGGAGAACTGAACGAACTAAAAAGAGTAAAAGGAGAACTAAATAGACATTACACTGAAAACTCAATGGTCACAGTGTTGTTATAACGGTGGTAGGGAACATCAACTGTTTATCTAAACATGCATGAATCTATTCTTGGTAGGACGTCGTGAACCAAAAGCTAAATTTGTTCTAGGATAAGGGGATGAAGTTATTTTTGTTGCTCACTAAATTGTACATGTAGCATTCTACTTACTCTGAAGTATACTTATAACTGACTCATTGAAGTATACCTAACTGTCACTTATTATTTGTAGATCAAGTCAAACGTGGCATTACAACCCTTACAGCCGTTATTTAGATATGCCTCTGATCAGAACATTGTTTTATAATCAATTCACGTGGCATTATAACCCTTACAGCAGTTATTTAGATATGCTTCTGATCAGAACGTTGGTCATCAGCAGTAGTCAATTCACGTGGCATTACAACCCTTACAGCAGTTATTTAGATATGCCTCTGATCAGAACATTGTTTTATAATCAATTCACGTGGCATTATAACCCTTACAGCAGTTATTTAGATATGCTTCTGATCAGAACGTTGGTCATCAGCAGTAGTCAATTCACGTGGCATTACAACCCTTACAGCAGTTATTTAGATATGCCTCTGATCAGAACATTGTTTTATAATCAATTCACGTGGTATTATAACCCTTACAGCAGTCACCTAGAGATGCCTCTGATCAGAACATTGTTTTATAGTCAGTTCACGTGGTACAACCCTTACAGCAGTCACCTAGAGATGCCTCTGATCAGAACATTGTTCATCAGTAGTAGTCAATAAAAAATGGCTTTTAAGGTGCCGAAATGCTTCTCCTTATCACATTTTCAAACTGATATACATTGATACAAAAAGTATATCAGGTGCCTCTAATGTAGATTCACGCCATGCTTTTATCAGTTTGTTTATGTCTCTGGAAGTTAGTCATACAGTTAAAGCCAATATGACTTACTTTCACAGACATAAACAAACCTCTAAGAACAAGGCGTGAACCGACGACACCATAGACATTCGATGTTATTTTCTATCAATGTATGTCAGTTTGATAGTGTGATAATAAGGTGACCTTTCGGCACCTCTAAAACCAATTTTAAATGTCCACTACTTATAACACGATGTTCTGATCGATGGTATCTCTAGACAACTGTTGCAAGGGTTGTAATACATACACAACATAGATGGCATAATTTTGTATACGTACACATAGACCCTCCACCAATGGTACACACAAACATTGAAGAACCTTATCTCACACTACCAACGGTTACAGTACTAGCAATGCCAGAATACCACTGTTATACCATCGAAGGAATACAGTGACATTAACATTGTACTACGTCAGTATAGTCATTGGTTTATGTATGGTTTGTAAACCATCCGAGTAAACTCAGCTTGTGTATCATATGTTAACAAAATACAATCCATACATCTATAGACACACATTTTAATCTCCTATGAAAAATAATCTCAGATATCTTCTTCTTTTTTAAAATTACGAATGAATAAAAATGAAAGGCGGTAACATTTTAATTTTCAATGTCTGGGTCTAAGTGTGTATCAGTATTTGTTTGTTACTTTGTAGATACATGTACAGTCGTGAGATTCGTACATGTGCTAAAATGTTATCAGATAACAATATGAGTTCAGCTTTTGGTCAAACGCTTTCATAATCTCAATGCAGCGAAATTTGTTCAGAGTTCAGATAATACACAGTAAAAATAATCCTGACTATTGTTTGGATATAGTGTATTGTTTCAATGGTGTTAAATGACAGGCAAACGTACCATTTTAAAGAGTTTCAAAAACATGTCGTGATGTTATATACAAATACATTGTACCACGTGTTGCTATTTCAACTGGCAATATTAATATCAAATTGATCCCCGTAAAACAGCCCTCAGCATGTTGTAGTGTGTGTATTCACAATACGAGCTGAGAGCAGAGAGCTGCAACATCAAATATATGATTGCTTACCTTTGTACGAATATTTGTGTTTTATCCAGTAGCAAAACACGACAGATGAGTTGAAGCAAACTGATGAAATATTAAAAGTCAAATTACAGTGTATGCAATGCACTGTACATACTGTATGTCCCAGCCATATGATAACAATTCCAGTTCTGTTGACCCGACTCATAAATATGCAAATTATCCATGTCACCTGTTTATATATTGAGTGTTCATCCCATGCGGAGTATTCCCTACATGTCCGTATATGCACTTGCTGTGTTCTCTAAATGACTGGGTTTAAATTTCTCTATTATTTCGACCAAATGAATACTGTAACCTTGCCTTTGGGAGAACGGAAACCATAACCATAATTGTTTATTTTTTACAGACAAGTAAGCCCCCTCTTTTTGAAGGCAGATACTGTAGAACTAAACACCCACTTTCAATTCTCATATCGAAATACGTTTATATAGTGGTATTGTTACTTTTGAATGACAGATAAAAATGATTTTTATTGGTATTGTAATATTTATATTTTTATCGTGATAATCTCCGGTGCTAAAACGTGATGGAATGAAAAATCTTCCTCCGCTACGGACTGGTTAGGTCGAGGGTTTTTCTACATGACAAAATTTAACAGATCTCATGTGCTTTTAGTTAATCGAAGACTACAGCTGTCAGATCTTATTTTTTTCCTTTCGGCAATGTACATGGGAACTTAAGATTACTTGTCGCAAATCGATGAAATCGCTTTGCGGTATCGTCGTAAGGCGATCAAACCTTTTTACGGCATTGTTTAGACTGTCGACAGTCGTTCGTGCCTCTTTGCTACGTTTTATCTAAAACTAAAGTCGTTGTCTCGCTCCGATCCGGAGCAATACTATAACCACGTACTGATTTAGATAAAACGTAGCAAAAAAAGGCACGAACGACTGTCGACAGTCTAGGCATTATTTATAAAATGACTAGACCCATTTATAACATCGGCGTAAAGCGACCAGACCTCTTTGCGACAACGGTTGTCAGGGCTTTTTCTTTCTTTTTCTTTCTTTTTCTTTCTTTTTCTCCGAGAACGGAAAATACTATCAGTCAACAATTTGTTTGTATCATATTTCAGATCTAAACACAGATCTAAACTGTTTAACATTCAAAGCTACATGTATGCAGATCTGAAACGTTTTCCCGTGTTTGTTTGTTTTTTCAGGAAGAATTTCATTTGTCATGCTACATGCTAAAACATGTTAAAACTTTCCAAAAAAGTCCATCCAACCATGATACCAGGTCATTTCAATGGTTTATCTCGCCAAAGCTGAATATAAAATATATTAGTTGTGCAGTAAATATCGTTTTTGTCATTTAAAACTTGGCGAATAGATATATTCACTCTCAAATTTAATGATTTCGAAGTAGAATGTAAGGAACATTAGCCGACGCGAGATATGGGATGTAATAACTAAACGGGCGACACTGTTTTAAATCTAAATCATGTTACAATACATCTCTGACATCTAGCATCATATTAATGTCAATTTGTCACAGTGCCTTGAAATGAGACTAAAATATACGTATATGGTTGACAGGTTTGTGTATGTACATTTTAACAGCACTGCATCCTACTGGATATACTCAACAATTACGTCATTGAATTGTTTGTTTGATTTGCCCATATATAGGCCCTAGCGTCTGTAGTCACGTGACCTATGACTATATCTTACGTTGCCTAGCTGTGAATGTTTTTGCTAAGGATCTCACCGTTACTAACGATTAATAAGTACAATTTGTAACATTATTGTGTGATCGTTACATAAAGCAAAAAATAACGGAGCAATGTTCAGTTCTGGCCTAAGTCCCTTTAACGGATTTGAGACAATGGTAACCATGGTAACTATGTATTGCCAGTGTCATGGGCGACTTATGGACATGCAATGATAAAAGGTCATTTCATTTGACTAAAATTTTGTGTCAGCTATAAATAGTATTCGATGAAAATAATTTTTACTACAATTAATACACTTTTTTTGTAGTATATTGCATATTGGCATGCCAATATAACATCATTATGTGTATAACACATTTTCTTAAGCGAATTTCATGGACAAACATGACAACAGTTCTACTTTCTTGTCGTTTTTGTTTGGTTTTTAAAAATATTTTTTATACAATATGTCAGAGTTTATGATTTTTTTTCATTCAGAAAAAAACGTATTAGTATATATCTACCAGCGTTATTCTCCATTTTGATCGAAATAGTTTAGAGATATTGTTAAAAGTAAACAAAAGGTGCCCATGTGCACCCGCAGCACGACTCATAAAACTACCTGTAGAATAGAAATTGTTCTGACATAAAGGAATATTTCCATGTTACCCCGGGGTCTGCATACTAATAGATTTTAAACATATTGCAGTGAAATAATGGACTGCTTTGTACTCAATAGAATTATTCACAGTCTAGGGGAAATGGAGAAATAAACAGGAAATAGTCAGAGTGACTCAATTCTTAGTACCTGCAATAGTATTTTACTTCATTTAGAGGATTAAAACAGAACACGAGGGCTGACTTTCTCACACAAGCCTATACAAATGTATGTGATGCACCTAGGTAGTAATATTCCATTTCAGGTACCGAGAATTTAACATTGATAAAATAAGATGTGCAACTGTATGGTACATCGAGACACTACATTAAAGAGAAATCCCATATTGAGCTCTAACCTATACTCAGATACTTAGCCAGCAGGGCCTTTCCATTCAATTTTGATTGGGGTGGGAAGACTCCATCACCATGGCGCTGTAAGGTGTGGGAGGGGTGTCCTTCTCCCAAGATGGAAACGTTTTTGAAAATAAGGACATGTAGGATGTCATTCAGAGCAACTATTCACATATAGACGTATAGAATACGCAATAATTCTTGGCAATGTACAAAAACAACCGCTCCTGAGGTCTAGGTTGGTTCAACCAGCTTCAAATCGATAGCAAACTATTTCAAGCTCCCCCTTCAAACAATCAGAATTTTCAAGATTCCTCTTCTCGTGCCCCACTCCCAAATTTTACCCATAGGCCCCATCCCCCTCCCTGCCCTAAATATTCTCGTTCCGGTTTTTTCTTCACATATTCGATTCTTTTAACAATATTCGGTATTTACAACCGTTTAAACCTACTTTCTGCCTGTCTACACACGCACACGCTATATTAAGTTTATATTCAATTACTGAATGATTACCAGCGTATTATTAGAGCTCAGCAATTTTCGACATGCTCATTTGACCAGATATTACCATTGAGCTGTGTTATCGATATGCACACACAAAGAATATCTCTTAAAGTAGAAAGCTCGTTACTGCATAAACATAATTTAGTTATCGTCCAAACCATTATAACTATTGCAGTACTTACTCAGGCGCAAACCTATACCCGGTAAACAAATCGTTGAAAACTGGGGATAATGACGAAATATTGTAGGCTACAGGAAATTGAAACATGTTTTTTTTAAATAAACGTCTGTCTGTCTGTCTGTCTGTCTGTCTGTCTGTCTGTCTGTCTGTCTGTCTGTCTGTCTGTCTGTCTGTCTGCCTGCCTGTCTGTCTGTCTGCCTGCCTGCCTGTCTGTCTGTCTGTCTCTGTGTGTGTGTGTGTGTGTGTGTGTGTGTGTGTTTGTTTGTTTGTTTGTCTAAAAACAATGTTAATACTTCCACAGAGGGGGGGGGTACTCCTCTATTGGTTTGGGATGAATGTGTAGCTCTAATGCTGAGCCCAAGACCCCCATTTTAGACCAATATTCTTTAAAAAGATATTTTCAAAAAATTAAAAAATCCCTATATCCCCCATTTTAGACCAGTTGGATATGGATATGGTCTAATAAAATACAAATGTAATGACAGATGCTGACAACATCACATATTCAACACCTGCTCACTTGCAGATCGTTTGACCAAATATTAATTACTCCATGAACTATTAACTATTACATCACTTATATTAGTTAAGATCACAAAAGCCAGGCTTGGACATCGTTCACCTGATGCATGATACTGTTGTCATATTACCCTTACTGACACTGGTACGAGGTATAAAATTAGATTAAATGTCTAAATACACATGTTATTCTACCAGTCACGTTATATTTGAATTTACACTACCACTACAGTGAAAGTAAACATTCCTTTTATTTTCATACTCGTTTACATCCATTGAAATATTAGAATTCGCCAACAATGCAACAAAACCCGGATGTTATTTCAATATAGCTTATTGTAAATGTTGGGTAGGATATGACAGATTGTAGTTAAACATTTAATACCCAAACCATATTTGTAATATTTGAACCTCGGTAAACGATTCTGACTGACTGACTGACTGACTGACTGACTGACTGCGTGGAGGATCGGACTGACCCGCTTATTTGCTCCCCGAGTCTAAATAAATGCTGCCCTGAACGTCGTGGTGGTGGTGTTGATATGAATTATTGAAACGACGGATACCCAACGTGACCGGGTTAAAATGATAAACATAGTTCAGCGGGGTTATAACACGTGTAAGAGGTCAATAATATGTTAAACATATCCAGGCTATTTGGTCATAGCGGGACAATAACCCAGATGTAGTGACCAGTTTTCACTTACATCAATGTCTCTCAGAATATACTCGGTTTTACTGAATGAATATTAGGTCAAATGCTGATATTTGAATATAAATTAACGAAGTTCCCTTTACTGAAGTTAAATGTTTAACCATAGAACGACCAGTATACTAGCCTATACTGAGTACATAGCAAACACGACGTGGCGGACGAACACATTCACGACGTACATGTTTATGCAGGCAAGGTCTCTGATACCGATTTGAAATTTGAAAATCCAACAAACGCAGCGAATTACTCGCTATGCGTAAGACTTTACATATGGTAGACATCAACTTGAATGATTACCAGCGTAAATGCATAAATGTGCTGAAAGCAAGGCATGTCAGGTTGATGGTTTGTCAAAATTAAGTAGAATGTAAACATAAGGTGTGTACATCTCAACTAGACATACCTGTTTCATCCAATCTTGTTTTGACAATCTTTACTTCTCCCTTCGATGATTTTTGGTGTACCTGTCCATCGATGTTGATCGTTCCCACATACAGAATGTTTTGGTTTTCTACACAATGTTGTAACCATTTATACACGACAGCGGTATTCAATACAAGTCTCGTTATGCAAGTTATGTATAGCTCTATTGAGTCTCCTTGGCAACGCTGCTATTCTCTTCCCTTCTGTATAAATCAACCTGCAAAAAGTGGCTGGTTGATGGTAGTAATTTGCATAGCGTGATTTTATTTGTTACCAAGCAAAGTCGTTATTAAATTTGAGTTTGATAAAAGTATTTGTGACTAATACACAGGTGTATTGACTGACAAGTTCACTGGATGATTGAACTACTCTCGAAGCATGCAATAGACAGACTAATAATAACCGACTGTGCAATACCAGAATATGCTACTAAATTGCTAGATATTTTCCTGACATTTTAAGATTTAGCAGGTGAATTTTAGGAAACCCCCTGGAATCCATGTTCTGGTAACTGTATGTGGTCCTATAATATACAGTTACAGACAATATCTCAACCAAGGTATGTTCGATGGTATAGATTTTATTATTTGTCTGTACATAAAACACACACCAACACATTTTCTATATGTCTGTAATAAATAGTTTATTGCTACATGTCTGTGACATAATTTAAAATACAATTGTAGGTATTAAACAGTAAATAATCAGGTGAATCAATCAATATGATTGAAGCAATACCAAGAGAGTGTCAGAGATGAACTCATCTTATTCTATTTCAGACTGTACTAAATATTTAATAGTGCTTGCGTGTATGTGTGTATGTATGTATGTATGTATGTATGTATGTATGTATGTATGTATGTATGTATGTATGTATGTATGTATGTATGTATGTATGTATGTATGTATGTATGTATGTATGTATGTATGTATGTATGTATGTGTATGTACGTGACGTGTGTGTGTGTGTGTGTGTGTGTGTGTGTTAGAGTTGTGTGTGTGTTTGTTTGTCAATGTGACCTCAACTCATTTATCATCATGAGTCCATATCATACAAGAAGTGTGAGTATTCCGTGAAGGTAAAAACATAAATTACAACGCTAGTGACAATATATTTCCTGAAATTGTATAAAGTTTTGCAACCTCAGAACAAAATGTTTCCCGTCAATTAATCTACATAAAGTTGTTATGTAGGCTTACAGTATTTGGGTGTGTGGCATTCATGTGTGTGTTGGGGGGTGAGGTGGGGTGGGGGGGGGTTATATACTGTAGGATGGAACCTGTCGATTTTCTCTCTTACAGTTGAACAAACTTATCAATACGCCAGTACGCCAACAAAGTGGTCTACCTCAAACATTGCAGCTGCCATAAAATATCTACTATAACCTTAAAATTGTTTGATTCGACACACACTTCACATTTCTGGACCGACAACTTTCCCAAATTACAGTAATGTTCAAACCCTGCTCCCACTGTTTCTCATATCTCTTTGGAGTACTGTTCACAACTGTTCTTAAGCTTAGCTCATCATTGTCTGTATCATTGTCATTGTCATTGTCATTGTCATTGTCATTGTCATTGCAACTGTATTATTACTTCTGCTAAAGGTGAATATCAAAGACTAGACCCTAGCCGGTTACTAAATGTAAATCCAAAATATGCACTGTTCCAATCTGCCATTTTTGTAGTATCCTTATTAATGTGGTAGCATCGGCTGTTCTATTTATTCTCCTATGGTTCACCAGTTGAATGTTGCACCGTTCCATTTGCGCATGCATTCTCGTGTTTTTTCTTCTTGACGTCAGAAATACAGGTATTTTGAAGCAAAAGCCTAATTAAGAAAAAAAAAGAATTGTGTATATTACATACGATCGTTTTCAAATACTGCAGTATGCCATGGC
>NC_135568.1:3845424-3974702 GCF_964340395.1 Glandiceps talaboti
TATTGTTGCTATAGAAACGTAAATTATTGCTTTTCGCCACCATTCGGCCTCGTTTTGGGGACACAAATACACCGGACCCAACTGTAAGAAAGAATTATATACCTAGTAATACCATAACCAATTGTACGTTTCATTAATCCCTTCATTGCGTGTTTTCATTACTCCTTAATTCCCATTTCACCAAGGTATTAATCTAATATATATTCTATATCTGAACCTTAGAAAACGGTATTTTATATTAAATTGTTAAAGTCACGTATGGGAGTATCTCTCTCTCTCTATCTCCTCTCCCTCTCTCTCTCTCTCTCTCTCTCTCTCTCTCTCTCTCTCTCTCTCTCTCTCTCTCTCCATGTATCACACTCATTGACCCGCTTCTTGCGACTGTCCCCGGGGTCCTTGCTTCACCATAGACTCTCCACCCAGTGGGTGAAGGGTTTATGTTTCACCCTATATACCCTTCCCATTGCTAGCCAAGAGACTGCTTTAACATACACCCACTATAAGATCATATCTATTACCTTCTACCAAATCATCTTGATTACTATTTTTGTCAGCTTCTTTACTTCCATCGTAGCTACTATCTGGTGCGTAGTCTGTCAGTTTAATTCTTTCTTCATCGACGTCAGGCATGATTTATGTCAGTATGTTCTCAAATGACTGATATCTTCCACAGTCTGTTGGGATCAGTATAATGGTTACTGGTCGTAACAAATAAACCATACATTCGACAGACGATATTCTCACAGTTTTGGAACATTGTACATGTTTTTTATGATGTGAAATTTCAATTCATGAATGCTATGAATTAATGTTTATGTAAGAATGTAAGGTGCGCGCGCGCGTCTCTCTCTCTCTCTCTCTCTCTCTCTCTCTCTCTCTCTCTCTCTCTCTCTCTCTCTCTCTCTCTATATATATATATATATATATATATATTATCTGTATGTCCGCCTGTCTGTCTGTCTGTCTGTCTGTCTGTCGGTCGGTGTGTCTGTCGGCGTGTGTGTGTGTGTGTGTGTGTCTCTCTCTCTCTCTCTCTCTCTCTCTCTCTCTCTCTCTCTCTCTCTCTCTCTCTCTCTCTCTCTCTCTCTCTTAAATACACTGCTTCGTAATAATCTGAAATCCACTGTTTTTGATGATAACAAAATGACTTCCAGTTGACCATATGTCCTGGAACAGCTGATACAATGCAATAGAAGAGAAGTGATCTTCAGTAATCTAATTAACTCATTGTATATAAGCGGGCCAAGTTCAGGGGCTAACGCGAGACTAAAGACAAAAGAACTATAATATTGAAAGTGAGACTGCTGGTAGAGGATGACTTATGATATCAAAACAGAATTAATGAAACACATCTCTAAAGAATAAATTAATATTAATAAGTTCCATGTCAAAGATGTACAGGTACATGAAGTGGATGTGAGAATTAATCCAATCAGAAGTCTTGAAATAACTCAAAGCATACCGTGTTTAGTTTATGTATGTATGTATGTATGTATGTATGTATGTATGTATGTATGTATGTATGTATGTATGTATGTATGTATGTATGTATGTATGTATGTATGTATGTATTTATGTGTATGTGTGTGTGTGTGTGTGTGTGTGTATGTATGTAGGTATGTATGTATGTATGTATGTATGGATGGATGGATGTATGTATGTATGTGTGAATGTGTGTATGTGTGTGTGTGACACTAGGGATTAATATTGTATGAACTTAAGTGAACAAATTACATTTTTTTTCAACTTTCTGTCTGTGTCATTTGTCTATATGTCTAGCAATCATTATTACATTTCAACACAAATAAACGTCAATTTGCATTTTAATATCATCTTCAAATCGATTTTAATAGCATCCAACATATTTGACGAAGGTCTGTGTGATCGTTAAATGGTTTGAACACGAGGTATCCCAACTATGTTGATTGGATATCAACGTATATATAACGACGTTACTGACAGTAATAACGTCTGTACATATGGTCTAGTTCTCTTTTACTGAAATAGTGATATTTTTTCTATGCGAATACAATATTTTGTGATTACCAATATGTTATATTGGTCAATTTTGAACAAATCCTATTTGTCTGTCTGTCTGTCTGTCTGTCTGTCTGTCTGTCTGTCTGTCTGTCTGTCTGTCTGTCTGTCTGTCTGTCTGTCTGTCTGCCTGCCTGCCTGCCTGCCTGCCTGCCTGCCTGCCTGCCTGCCTGCCTGTCTGTCTGTCTGTCTGTCTGTCTGTCTGTCTGTCTGTCTGTCTGTCTGTCTGTCTGTCTGTCTGCCTGCCTGTCTCTGTCCTGCATGCATGCCTACCCACGAGTATGTCTGTCAGACAGATCAACAGATAGATAAAAAAATAATCTAGCGAATTTTGATTTCCCTAGCACTGTATAAAAGTTGCAAGCATCAACCAAACAGTCGTTTCCCGAAGGCAATATTGAAAATGATTGACATCTGCCTTTTACGAAAAGGTTATAATTATCGAGTTTTACTTTGAACATATTCAAGTATTCGTACGGATATTTTGTCTTGTTTTCAGGGTTGCTTTGTGTTATATCTATATATGACGGGGTTAAAACTCAGTGGTCGTCTCACTTTGTTGGCCACTTATGGAGAACTAAGTAAAGTGCTGGCCTGTTTATCTTATAATACACTGGTGAAAACTCATGGGGCGATATACACGATCAGAGTAGCAGCAATCAAATTACTCTCTTTTACAGAATGGGGTATGATATGCAAGTCATACAGACCACAAGTAGACAATATACACGGCTTGTGTTCGATGTCACATACTTTTTTATCCGGCTAATTATAGTATGTCGATATAATACACACTTTTATTTCATGTTAACATTTAATTTATTTCATTGAAATTCAAATAAACAAATTCCTAATTATTTTTGTTAATTTTGTATGGCTTGCAATAAAGTGTGGTCAGTCAATTCTATCCCCTTTTTATGTTACCATGGTAACTCATATCTAACGATACCATATTGATATTCTATATTTGTGAGGTCATACCACACGGTATCAGTGAGTGATTTTATGAACGATTTTATATGACTAATTCCCAGTTTTGCAAACATGACATACTGATTTTTTGAATATCACTTAGCATATATTCCAGTGATTAAATATATCGCTATATCGTTAAACATGTGTGTATATTTGTATAAATTTATAATCAGGCCAACTAAATTTCGACAGCATTTCGACATGAAAAGACTGGTAATGTACTTTTATTTTTGGTGGATTTAGTCTTTCTTGTTGACTTTCATATTAAATTCTCCCCATCTTACTCGCATCTTGAATGTTTGTCTGTCTGTCTGTCTCTCTGTTTGTCTCGCCTCTCTCTCTCTCTCTCTCTCTCTCTCTCTCTCTCTCTCTCTCTCTCTCTCTCTCTCTCTCTCTCTCTCTCTCTCTCTCTCTCTCTCTCTCTCTCTCTCTCTCTCTCTCTCTCTCTCTCTCTCTCTCTGTCCTTGTTTCCCACTCATTGACCCCTCTTTGCGTCTGTACCTTGCTTCACACTGTATAGCCTTCCCATTGCTAGCCAATAGACTGGTGTGTATTGTACACTTAGATTCATTGTTAGGTCGTGAATGAGGGTGAATGCAAAATCCCGTCATCTTGCCATGGCTTACTGTCCTAATACTAAACCATCCCCTTATACCTCCATGTACTAACCGACCGGAAGTATTTTTAGAATCTTTTTACGTCCTCAGTTTTGCTGAAATAAGGTGTGAATGGATAAGCCCGCATGTTCTGAGCCACCATAGATGATTTCAGAGAGAGAAAATTGTAAACTTTTAGTGTAAATATATTGTCAAACCCCCTCTCGGCAACCATTTACAATAACAACAATGTCAAGACTGTGTCATCGGCGTCAACGAATTGTTCCAAGTGTTAAAACTGTTTATGTAACGTTTACTTATTAAGGGCACAAACAAATAATGCTTTGTTTACAAAACAAACATTCCAGTTTGGCAGATAAATGATCTATATGGACATCGTTGTAATTGTGAAAGAAACAGATACAGTCGAGTCGAGTCGAGTCGAGTCAAGTCGAGGTCACAGTCGAGTGTGGGTTGTGAAATTTCACATTTGAACAATCCCGTAACTAAAATTTATAATTATTCGACTTGAAGTATTAAAATTAGTATGTTATTACATTATGGATTTATATATATATATATATATATATATATATATATATATATATATATATATATATATATATATATATATATATATATATATATATATATATATATATATATATATATATATATATATATATATATATATATATATATATCGAGTGGGCTAAATGGATCAGGAAAATATCAACGGTGTTAGATTAGGCAAATATTAACCGTTCTCCATGAAATTGTGGGATTCATTGCTGTTGATATCTGTCGAGCGCTACTCATAGGAACCGATTTGAGTTCGTCTCTATTGAAGTTGTCGTTATGCCATATGCTAGTTTTTACCTAACAAAATATGTATATATATATATATACATATATATATATATATATATATATATATATATATATATATATATATATATATATATATATATATATAAACTGACTTTGCCTTTTCAATCTCATGATATCACAAGCCCACAAAAGTAAGTCCGCAATTCACTATTCTATGTTGGTCTGGGGTTCCTTCATGTAAACTATTCACTGTGTATACATTTTTCGTCATTTGTGTACAAATAAAAGTCTCGGTTCTCTTATAATAGGACAATGTCGGATTATTGCTCTTTTCCCGTCCCTCCAAGTCATTCCAACCGGACTGACATGTAAACTATGACAAATTCATTTCAATTTTGTCAACCATTATTTGTAACTGATCGGTGTGCCCACAACAATGCTATATAGATCTACATAACTAAGTGTCACGAATAATAACCGATTATAGATCGATACCGCGATATCGTCACCACCTTGGTCCGGTCCATAGTTATGAATCTAACAAACTATTGAATAATCTGTATTTTTATGTGAATAACTCACAATGGCTGTCATTTTATCACAAATAAGTCAACCACATAACAAACAAAACCCAATGCTAAATACATACTGACAAAATTATCATAAAATGTGTCGAAACAAGTTTGCTTACTCACTTTCCATTCAATTTGATTTCAACCATCACTAATTAGTTTTCATAGAAAGTCGCTGACATATTGCTCAATTTTGGTATAAATATGGTGTATAAAAACACTAAAAATTGGTCTTCATTTAGTCACACCCCCATCTTCTGTTGTGGTCACCAACGATGCAAACTTAGAAGGAATTTATAATTGGTGTGCAATATTTTTGTCAATTTATTTTAAAAATGACATGTAATGTACTTATAATAGAGACATGATTGGTTAGAGTGACAGGGTGGTTTCACTACTAGTGTTCAAGTGAACGAATTGGACACTTGAAAAAAAAATACATCTGTCAATTGTAGATCAGTAAAATAATTCGCAATTTTCAAATACGAATTATATGGAATGACGCCATTAAAGCGATATTTTCCAAAGCGATGACGCGTGATGCCATTGCGCGTTTTTCTTTTAGTATTAAGCTTCGGACAGTATTAGTATGTTTAATAAATTCAACCACTATGTAGAGTATTTTGTTGAATACTTTGGGCAATATTGTGAAATATAATGAAATATTCAAATACTTACCGCAACTTTCATAATCATTGATTGTGATCTCTTAAGTACTAGATAAACATAATTTGACATGATGATACCATCAACACTTTACAACAGTGAACAAAGTCAACTTACCACATCGCATGGATTTATCTCAGTTGTGAATATGAGTCGGTGATTCTTCTTTTAAACAACCACGAAAATCACAAGTATATCTCCAGATAATAATTATTCCAGTGGTAAAAGAGCTATGTACACTATGAATCATACAGGATGGTCGTTAAAAATCTGTCATGTGGATAGAATTCAGCTGCGGCTGTCGTACGTCGTGATATTAGGGACGGTACCCTCAGCTCTAAGAATTTTCGTGTTATTAATAAAACAAACAAATAAATAAATAAATAAACACGTAATTTTTAAGTAGGGTAGAACGCTGAGCGAGAACAAATCATTACCAAGCTGCTATGGAAATAAGACCTGGGCTGATATTTAGCCATCGTGATATGCATATCATTAATATTATTACCCAATCAACAAGTGGTTCGTGGTTTGATGGAATGTTGATAACATATGGAATGCAGAGATGGATAGGTAGAGTTGTCTTTTAATGACAGACTTCGTGACACTAGTTCTGCATGCCGTGACCTATCGAAGACAATGTTTGGTATTTGGTCTAGCCCAACCCCATTACATGTATAAATTTTAAAATTAGCAAAAATTGTACCTTCCGTGAGAAAGGGGCAGATACATTTCCAGAGAAAGAGGAGATAGAAGGGTTACTATTTGTAAGATAAAATTAATTAAGTATGTACACCATGGAGTAAGTCTGTAAGAACATTCCCTTATCTGTACGCTTACACACAGACAGACGTACATATGTATGGACAGACATACAGGCGTATGTACAGACAGACAGACAGACAGACAGACAGACAGACAGACAGACAGACAGACAGACAGACAGACAGACAGACAGACAGAGAGGCGAACTGATGGACGGACAAGCAAACAGGCGGACACACATACACACACACACACACACACACACACACACACACACACTCTCTCTCTCTCTCTCTCTCTCTCTCTCTCTCTCTCTCTCTCTCTCTCTCTCTCTCTCTCTCTCTCTCTCTCTCTCTCTCTCTCGCTCGCTCGCTCGCTCGCTCGCTCGCTCGCTCGCTCCCGGACCCACTCCCACAGGAAGGCGAACAGGGAATGTTCAAATGGGATGCTTTTTAAGAATTTGTAACGATTGCTCAGTACGGTGTTCACATATCAAATGAGTCTGATTCAAGGGATAGATTATGAGTTACATATCAGCAAGTTGTCCATGGCAACTGAACTTTACCTTGAGCCTGAAGGGTTACCGGAATGTCTTTAGTTGACATGCTATAAATAGTAACGTCACACCTAGTTATGTCATTGCCAGGCCCATGTGTATAAACAAAAAGTTATCGTCTCAAATTAAATGAATGCGTTCATCTAGGGTTAACTTTTGATTGGTATTGACTTCTACAATATACAAGTTAGGGCCTTTATATCTTCTTACGTAATTTCCAAACTCAACCCGTTACTATCAAGACATGGTTTCCAAGTTCTTTTGGTCGTGCGTGATACTGTAGTTGGACTGATCCCTGTTTATTTAACAACCTCATCCTTTTTAGATATCTGAACTACTTGCGTTCTGTCCTCGAGGAAAAAATAAAGTCGCCTTAAAAAAATTAAAAAAAAAGAGCGAGAGAGAAAAAAAGTGGCCTAAAACTTTATTTCAAGAAAATCAGAATAGCCAATTGTTATAAATTTCTTGAATACTTACTAAAAGCACGGTAGCAGAAAATAAAGTAAATTTTCCAATATTGCAATGTTGAAATAAAAAATATATTGGCCGATATTACGATATTACAAATATTCATCGGAAAATGTAAAATAAATTTGGCAGGTGAGAAATGTCTAAAATTGATGACTCGGTTTGGTAATACTAGAATTATGTACTTCACGTTATTTCATTTTCAGTCATTATGACAAGTTAGTCGTGGGCATGTATTTTATTTGGATGGAGAGAGAGAGAGAGAGAGAGAGAGAGAGAGAGAGAGAGAGAGAGAGAGAGAGAGAGAGAGAGAGAGAGAGAGAGAGAGAGAGAGAGAGAGAGAGAGAGAGAGAGAGATTCTGCCATTGAGGGCGCTATCCAACATGGCGGTCAGCAGAGCAGGGTCATGTGCAGGTGTATGGATATTTCGGGTTACTGAAATACAGTGTAGAAGCAGGTGGGTAACTGTTGATAAAGATCTTACAATTAATTCAGAGAATGAGTGGGGATAAAAATCAAACAATTTCTAAAAGTGAAATCTTCAAAATTGTGAAGAGTCGAATTAGTTCCGTGCAGACTGGCCATGGCCATGGTCCAGACATTGAAATTCACTTGTCCTAAGATGAACTTGAAGAGTGACAAGTTATTGCTTGTGGCGATTTACGCGATGTCTACAACTATTCTTCAAAAAAGGGGTTTCTCTGGTGTAGAAATCTCTTGATACTTGTTTCGGTGTACAATATGTAAACATACTACATGTACGAATAGACAGAGGTATACCCTGTGTAAGTGTAAAACCATACACATATGCACATCAACTATCATATGAGTATGCCAGACGTGACAAGGGGGAGGGGGGGGGGGGGGTGGTGGGGGGTGGGTGGGTGGGGGGGTGGTCATTCAGAGTCTACGCCATATCTCGCTAACTCGATTAAAAATGTATTTATTGTAGTCATTTCAAAGTTTTCTTGAATGCATAATTACCACAAATAATTAAAGAAAACTTTGAAATCAATGCAAAAACAAAATGAAATTGAAAGGTTATTTTTTAAAATAAAAAATAATGTGTCTCACTCTCAATAAAAATGTAGAACATATTTGGAAAAATTATCCAAATTAGTACAGTCTTGAATACATGTTGTTAACCGTTCTGCGTTTATTAAATGGGTAGATGTTAAATATCTTGAGGCACAGGCATGGAGTGAAACATTTTAGCCAAAAAATATTGTTTCCTTGCATTCACGTTTTTACTTGTTCCAAACTCAGAGCATAAATAATTTACATAATATATTTGGGACTAAATCACTCGGTCTTCAGCTGTTGTTGTATATGGTTCAATAACAGCGCCCTCCTGTGGTCATAGAACTTCACCACCACTGAACTGTATATTATATAACAGCTGAAAAAGGACAAGTGCAGACTGCATGGGCTGGACAAATACAAAAAAAAAAGACTGACACGAAGGTATCTAAGTGATGTATGCACTGATCAGAAACAATTTTTTTTTGGCCTTAGTGCAATTATATTCTGTAACATTCCACCATTTGATAATTAAATCATAAGATATGAACACTTCTAAGGCCTTTTTACATAATAGCTCACATTCAGAAACACATTTCAAGTTCATGTCCAATTAAAGAGGCTGTAAATCTGTTTTTATCGAACCATGAAATGTACTACACATCTCCTAGTTCCAACATGCTGGGCCAGTTCTCATTAAAACCCAATTCAGCTCTCTGTTTCTCACAAGTTTATCTTGTTCATACTAGCCTGTTGCTGGGTAATAGAAAGCACAGCTTCCAAGTTATTTGAAATCTGAAATATTCTCTTAGCCTTCTTTGTCTCTCTTGCTTAGTCCAATTACAAGATACAGTGTACCAGCAAGATGTACTTGTTATGCACTTTATAGTAATGATGCCAAGAAGGAGAAACCGACAGGAAAGCTATCACAGTGGTTCAGCATTCAATATGAAAAGTATGAAACTGTCTACCTCAATGCTCTCAGGAGATTTCCATTTTTATATAAAGTGACTACAGTATTTGTAAAAGGTAAGATTTTTAATGATACTGATGAAAATTACGACTCTGCTAGACAGAGTGAAACATTTTATGGAAGCGATTCCCAAATCTTTTCCAACATCACGTAAGCATTGTTAGGGATGTACTACAACAGACAAATGTGTCTCGGAAGAGATGAGATGTCAGTGAAAATGTGGGATTTGCTTCATAGAAGTCTGTTGACCTCTGTGAGTAGAAATTCTCATTAGTGACTATGAACCCAGAGTCCATGAAGATCAATCAATCAAAGAGATTTATATAGTGCCAAACTCCACTACGTAGCAATGAGAGATTCATTCTTGCATCTTCTAGATGTTATGTGGTATGATGTAAAGAAAATGTTTTTTACCATATTTTTGTTAACTAGTGTCTTGTACCTCATTGTGGTAGAAGTTTAAACAACTTGAAGTCGTAGAATTTTGAACAAAGTTATGTTCATCAATTACCAATGCATAAAATATCAAATACTTCCAACTGAAAACCCTCTTCATCAGGAAATGAAGCCATGACTCAAAAAAGGTTGTGACCTCAAACCTAAGGTGGTGTCATTAGTAGTAGTAGTTCGCTTGGTCTCCTCTAGTCTATCAGCTAGCCCTCGGATGTTCTTCCGATAAAATACGACATACAGCCGAACAACGCTATCGAGGATGGAACATCCGAGGTCTAGCGAATGTCATCAGGATATAAATAACTGCCAATCAGAGAACCGTATTAGCGACAAGCACAAACAGAGGACAATAGCTAAATTTTCATGCATATTCATCTTAAGGAGGGGCTTGTATAAATAACCACCAATGCGTTAACTGAAATGTGTGAATGACAACGTCTACACACTCATCAAACTCACAATTACCATAAACCGATAAGCCATAGTAATGACGTAAATGTGTTTGTCAACACTAGCATGCAGAGATTCCCCGAGGTCATAGGTTATTGAATATATTAAAATATATATATGCATAGATGGCCCAACCCACCGCTCAATGTAATCTCAATGGAATGTCCGGTCTGAAAATGACATTCGCTAGACTGTTCGGGCAGGCCCTCACATGCGAACTTCGTTCGCTTATAGTTATAGCATCGAAAGAAAGCCCGAACGTCTAGCAGCAAGACTAGGTCTCCTCCTGCAGTAATGGTAGGAAACGGTCCTGTAGATGTAGAGTGGATTGTAACCTTTTTTGGGGTCATGGCCTCATTCCCAGATGATGATGGCTGTCAGTCATCACAATATTGAAAGTATCTGATTTGTATGTGTTGTGGAGTTCTGTCATAGAATAATTGCATTGAGGGTGCTAGTACTTTGTTATAATGCACTGCATTTCAAAAGATTATCATGTTGTGAACTGTATAATTTGATAATTCTATAACAGGTACCAAGCAGTTTTATAGAGATGCTAAGGAAGGTTACCAAGTTAGGAAAAAGATTAGAAGTGGAACACCATATCCAGATCTGACATGGCAAGAAATGTATGCAGTTAGAAAAGTAGGAATATGACTAAAACAAAATCTGTTCAAAGTGATAGCCGATCTGCCTGTCTGTCTGTCTGTCTGTCTGTCTGTCTGTATGTCTGTCTGTCTGTCTGTCTGTCTGTCTGTCTGTCTGTCTGTCTTTCTGTTCCTCTTTCTGGTCACCTACATGCCCGCCCCTACCTACCTCTGTCTGTCTGTCTGTGTCTGTGCCTGTGTCTGTGTCTGTGTCTGGGTGTGTCTGTGTCTGTGTCTGTGAGTGTACATGAGTGAATATATGGACATGTACATCTGTGAGTGTGTATGAATATATGTGTACATCTTAGTGAATGTACATTAACTAATGTGAATCACAAATAAGTATCTGTGTGTGAATGCATGTATGTGTACATCTGTGAGTGTATGTACATTAGTGTGAGTGCATGTATGTGTACATCTGTGGGTGTGTGTACGTTAATGTGAATGCATGTATGTGTACATCTGTGAGTGTGTGTGACTGAAGAAAGTGAAGCTCTTCAAACTGTAATCATGAAACGTTTTGTGATTGTTCTCCATGAGATGTATTGTAAATGTAAATAAATTCTGTAGCAGTACAATATTAGTATGTATTGTAGATGTACATGTAACTGGATTGCTAATTGATTCATTCTTTTCTTTGCTACAGTTGATAAAGGACGGAAGGAGAATACTGCCAACGTTGATTTTACTATCAATGCCGATACCATTCTGGTTTTATGTCATACTACCATTACTGTAAGTAACAAGATATATAGTCCATTCTGGGTTTAATAAAATTTTCCATACTGTAAGTAAGAAGAGTGTTGTTCAGTTTGACTCTACCGAACAACGCAGGTTTTCCCCCGGGTACTCCGGTTTCCTCCTGCATTAACACTGAACCCTCATCCTGTTATTGGGCAATGCCTGTTGGATGGTAAATAAATAAATAGATAGATAGACAGACAGACAGACAGACAGACAGACAGACAGACAGACAGACAGACAGACAAATAAGTAAATAAATAAATTTCAGTCTGTATAATAGTTTCCAACTTACTTTTTCTACAGGTATTTATTTCCAAGGTATCTTTTAACGCCTCAATTTTATCAACCAGAACAAAGGGTTAAGTTCAGTCATATAAACCACTACAGAAAAGTACAACAACACGACATATTACTTAAATATCTAGATGAGAAATCATCTAAGTTATATGATCCCAAGATGGCAGAAGATGTTAAAGTACTCTTTACAAAGGTAAGTTTAAAGGGGCTTGATTTTGAATAATTTCAGTGATTGGTATTTTTGTTATACCATAGGTAGGATGGGTTTGGTATATTTCTGTGTCAAAGGTCATGTGCTCTGTGTCAAAGGTCATGTCGTAGTTATGTTCTTTTCAATTGATATTCAAGTAATCTTTTATGGATTATTTTCCTGTTTAAGACTTTGTAATTCCAATGCCACAAAGCTACCGTATATTTCAATGGTACAGTTACAAGACTACTTGAGTATACGTGATGGCATGTATTGTAGTTTGTATTATCATTTAGTAAATTTCACCACATAGTATTTTCAAACTAATTTATAAAGACAAATACTAAATACCTTGTAGCACTCCTTCTTCCAAGAAAACTCCATATACAGACAGACATAGAAATACACACACACACCTGTATCATTGAAACCACACACACATACATAATGTACACTGACATTCCAACACATGCATACATATGCTCAAACACGAATATTCAAACACAAATGCACATGTACACACACTCACATTCAAACCACAAATTCAAACACACATGCACAAACGAACACATGTGCACGCACCCTGACATTCAAACACATGCATGTATGCATACATACAGTCAAACACAAACACAAGCACACATACACACACACACTCACATTCCAACATGAATATTCAAACATAAATGCACATGCACACACACTCACATTCAAACACATTCACCTCACACTAATATATGTGTGCGCACACACACACACACACACACACACACACACACACACACACACACACACACACCTATTAGTATATACATACAAACACACACACACAACACGCACACATACACGCCTACATACAAACACACACACACATACACACACATACACACTAACACACACCTACATTCAAACATAAACAAACACTGGCAGAATCTCATAAAACACACATACTTGCACAATTCACCTTATTACCTGTATTATCCTTGTGACACTCTTTTGAATCATACATGTATATTCTCTTGCATACAGATAAATTCAAGAAAGCAACCCAATGTTGACAATCTTCTGGTGATAAGTGACTTATTTGCGGGAAGATTCTCCTTACGCTTTCTACCAAGAAGTCAGCTAGTGAGTAAAATCATTTCTTACTTTTTAAACAGGATTTCTCAGAAGTGCAGCAGAAACCACTATAGCTAGTTGAGGCTATGTTTATCCAATGCTGGATGAAGCCCTCCTACAGCAATTTCCATTCTCATCTGTCTCTTGCCATTCTACTCCATGTTGCCATATTCATGTATGTGGTTATTTCATCTCTCCACCTCCATTTTGTATTCCTCTTCTTTTTTCCCCAGTCCTTGGTTGCCATTCTGTGAATCTCTTGGCCCACCTGTTGTCTTGATTTCTAACTAAGTGCCTTGCCCATCTCCATTTCCTTTCCTTGATCTTCTCTATGATATCTCAGACTTTTGTATTTTGTCTTATGTGGGTGTGTCTGACTTTGTCACGTAATCATATACATGCACTCATGCAAATACATAAATACCCAAACTTGCACTCACAAGTTGTTAGGTTCTGTTATTATTACATATGTTTATCCAAAACAGCAAATTTCTGTAAAAATAATACCGGTGCATTCATGCAAATTTGTATACATAGAAACAACAGCATGCTCATTTGCATATTTGTGTTACACTAGAGTTTTCAGTATCACACTGTAGTGCAAATACCAATAGTATGTACACACACCGATGCATTACATGTAGTAATGAATAAGATCTTACAGTCATAGTCAGTGTGCCCTCTAAGCCAATTTGACATGCCACTGACGCACACAATTTCTAGTGACACACCAAAATTTGGTGTTCCTCTATCTCTTACTATGTGGTGACTCACAAGAAATGCCAGTTTTTCTCATTTTGACTCACAACAACAAAATTTTTCTACCGTTAGAGGGCACACTGGTCATCGTTCTTGCTTTCAAATATACTACTGTCACCATTTTTAATTGTGATGTTAATACCTATATTTTATTGACAGGTTAATTTGTGTAAAGTATATTCTATGTGGCCATACCTCCAGCCAGCAAATTACCTTAGAAAGAGATTAAACAGCAATATCGGACAGATGCATTATATGGACATAGCTATACAGAAAGTAGGACTTGATTCACTATCACTAGAAGATCTACAGAAGGTGAGTCTAACTTTGTCACCCCTAATATTGTAATAGTGTGGTCTATTCCTATTGTGGTCTTTTAGATGGGTGATGTCATTATAGAGATGTAGGGTGAGTCTAACTTTGTCACCCCTAATATTGTAATAGTGTGGCCTATTCCTATTGTGGTCCCTTAGATGGGTGATGTCATTATAGAGATGTAGGGTGAGTCTAACCTTGTCACCCCTAATATTGTAATAGTGTGGTCTATTCCTATTGTGGTCTTTTAGATGGGTGATGTCATTATAGAGATGTAGGGTGAGTCTAACTTTGTTACCCCCTGATATTGCAATATGGTGCATCCCTATTGTATTCTGTTGGATGGGTGCTACCATTATAGAGATGTAGAATAAGTCCATCCTTGTCACCCCTGATATTGTAATAGTATCGTCTATTCCTATTGTATTCTCTTGCATGGAAGATGTTATTATAGAGATGTAGGATGAGTCTAACCTTGTAACCCTTGATATTGCAATAGTTTGGTCCATTCCCATTATACTCTGTTGGATGGGTTACGCCATTATAGACCTAGGGTTCAATAGAAGGCTCAGACCACTATAGAAAACAGATTATGTTAAGAAACGTTTCTACTCCCAAAATGTTTTGTCTTTATGCATCTTTTGACTTGTAGTGACAAGGCCCCTTAGGTCACTCATATTTTCCTTGGCTGATTTAAGATAAATGTTCTTTGTTATAGATTTGTTTTGAGCGAGGTCTAGATTCTACAGAAGCCAAGCGAGATGAACTAACACAGTGGCTAGCAGACTGGATTCACATTTCAACTCATATAAGAGGTATGAAAATGACCAATCAACTATTGGCAAACTAAGGCCAAAAAAATATATATATCTGGTTTGGTCAGCGCGCGCGTGCCCTGAATACCCTTTGTTTTCCGATAATTTTTGCTTTCCCGTTCCTTATTTATTCCTGATATCAGGAGAACAAGCAGCTGAAATATACCCTACATGCCAAGACTGCTTAAAACAAAGCCTAAACTGCTTCGAAGAAAAAGGAAGTTTTTCAAGAGATAAATATGATAGAACAGAGTATGTAAAGTGTCAAAAAAATGTATATTTACTAATTTGCAAAAAAAAAAAAATTAGGAAAAAAAAAAAATTCACGTCGTCGCACCACTTTAGAAAGTTTACCCTGACCAGAACCAGATATTTTTTTGGGGGGCCTAACTTAGCACATAACTAAAACTAGTATTATTGCAATAATATGGGTGTTGATGTAATTACACTGTCTAACAGCAGGGTGGTATCTTTGATAGTGAGTTTTCCTCAAGTGGCTGCACATTCAATCTCATTCAGTTTTTACACTATTTACACTCAGGGTAGGGTGACATCTCTCTGATAGCAAATTTTCCTCAAGTGGTCACACATTCAACCTCATTCAGCACTAATACGAATGTTGGATTCTAAGATTTGACTCTAGGCACATTACCATGGCAACACATTGCACCTGTTTCTCTGTATTTGTACAATTCTGCACTTCTTGCACTTGCAAGTTACCATGATAACACATTTAGAAACAAAAGTATATAATAATATGAATCTAGACTTTTGCATGTTTCCGTAACGACAAGCCAAGAAAATATAGATAGATTGTTATCCACTGAATAAAGTTTCCAACCATAGCATGAACATACATAAATTTTCTGAGATATAAAAAGCAAATATTTTCCATTGTGGTACAATATCAATCTGAATGATTTTATTTTTGTTTCTTTATTAGCTGCAGAAAATGCACTCCTATTATATAGTGGAATACTCCTAGTTGCAAACCATCCAACCAATCAGCATCACAAGAAGTACATTGATAAGTGATTGATAGATGGATAGACCAATCAGTGAAGATGTGTGTCATGTGATTCAAACTAACCAATGAGAGTGTTGTTTAATAATAGAGAACCTACCCACACATTTTTGGATACAAATAGTGTATTGAAATATATACTGAACTAAGCAGGACTGAGATTACAATGAAACTAATGACAATTAATACAACAAAATTTATGAAACTGTTTATACTAAATACCAGGAATTAGGAGAAATTGTGAAATTGTTTATATAAATTTTTATTTTGGTATTTAGTTTATTATTACATGTTTTTACCCGACTGTGGTTTTCTAATATGAATTTGGAAAGGTTTTATCATTTTTTTTTATTTAAATGACATAAAAAATAAATTATGATTGAGCAGGTGAACATGATCAATCTTAGAAGATCACAGATGTTTATGCAACATCATTATAATTGAACTGATGTCTATGTGTTACTGTTTGAAAATGCCACTCAGTGAAAGTCTGTGTGCTGATTCATGAGTCTATAGTAATTGTACCAGTGTAACTGCAACATTATTTCACAAAAGTGAGTCGGTCAATAGGGAACTTGCAAACCCGCCATGTTGAATGTTGCATCATGGGAAATGTGATAATAAATAACAATCAATTAGTATTGTAAACAATGTTGATACATTGTTTGTAACCACAAATAATCAATTCATAGTTACCCTGACAATTGTGGGAGCGTTTTTTTTATAGGTAGCTCCAGATTAGGTATTACGATAACCACAGATAATCCCATAGTCCTTTGCATCTGAGCATGCTCAGTCTGGATTGCAAGTTTGCTATTACGGTTTTCAGGCAATATTTTCAATACCACAAATAGTTGGTGTTATCCCTATCTGATTAAAACTCGATGTAGTGTACACTTCATGATTTCTTTTTGACAGTTACGTTTACTGTCCTTAGTTCTTTTGAATATTTGTGTTATTTTTCTCTCGTATAAATAAAATGTACTGAAAAATTTATTCATCCCTTGTCTAGTAATCAGAAGATCTGTAGTTTGTTGACAAGGTGGCATTGGTCCTTGTATATTTGGTGATGGATAACTAGTTTAGTGGTGTGCCATTTATGCTCAAACGATCTTCTGAGCTTTTTTAACTTGATGAATTTCTGCTGTATACCACTTTGTATTAGGCCGAATGGTTGTTATGTGTGTTTGTCGAGAAGACTGGCGAGGTTGGAGTTCTGGTCAGGGTAAACTTTCTAAAGTGGTGCGATGACGCGAATTTTTTTTTTCCTAATTTTTTTTTTTTTTTTGCAAATTAGTAGATACATTTTTTTTTGACACTTTACATACTCTGTTCTATCATATTTGTTTCTTGAAAAACTTCCTTTTTCTTCGAAGCAGTTTAGGCTTTGTATTTAAGCAGTCTTGGCATGTAGGGTAGATTTCAGCTGCTTGTTCTCCTGAT
This sequence comes from Glandiceps talaboti, assembly GCF_964340395.1. NCBI lineage: Eukaryota > Metazoa > Hemichordata > Enteropneusta > Spengelidae > Glandiceps > Glandiceps talaboti. Next base: position 3,863,140 of record NC_135568.1, read on the forward strand.
ATCAGGAATAAATAAGGAACGGGAAAGCAAAAATTATCGGAAAAAAAAGGATCGACGCGGGGTATTCAGGGCACGCGCGCGCTCAGTGACCAGAACCAGATATATTTTTTTGGCCTAAACACCCCAAAAGTAAAAGAATTTAATTTTTCATCCTACATTGATTTGAAATATATATTGATCTCGCACCTTATATCTTATTCTCGCATTGTTGAAACAGTTAAATGTTGATTTAAGGATGAGATGCAGGTTCGAACCTGCATCTCAACCTTCATGTAAGGAAATTGCTAGTGTTGTATTGCGGAGTGTGGTCACTATGAAATAGGAAATAACCCATATCAGTACCTGTTGATCCACTGAACACGGCATGCAGTACTACCTAGCCACATGATAAAGTGGCACTGCGCGCACTGTGAGGCCCAAAAGCTATGCTACTAGATGTATTTATTCATTTTGGGTACAATAATAGAACCCCTCATTGAAATCTTATTAATGTTACCATGGATACTTCTTTCATGGGGAGACAATGTACAACTTGTATAATTTGTTGCAATTTGAACTGTAGGCTATACGATACGTAAACACTCAATAGAGTTAGTGTGACCTGTGACTAATACTATAATACTAGTATAGTTGGCGAGACAGCTGAAAAATAATCTATTTTTGGTTGAATACATCTACTGAAAAACAAAGTATAAATTCATTAATTTTAAATTGGCAGGACGTTACTATACTGATACAGGAATGTGTAATGGCTAGGCTGGGGGTTCCATTGGGAATGAATACATGTGTCGGAAACTCATAGACCCCTAGTCCTGCTTGCAGATGGTGCACCATTTCGCTCGCATATGGCAACAATGTGTATCATGCAAACCAGTAAAAGGCAAAAGAGGTTCATATCCCAAGCTGAAAGATGGTGCTATTGAACTAATAAGGAAAAAATAGCGGAGTATGGTGATATTACCAAAGATGTTTCTATCAGTACATTCGGATGAGTGGTGAGAACTTGATTATAAGGTGCACTAGGTGGTATGTTGTACGGTCTTTGCCCAGTGAAGAAGTGTTTTTTTCCACTGTCTTTGTCCACGATCAGTCGCACGGTCACGGCCCAGTGAAGAAGTATTTTTTTTTCACTGTCTATTGTCCACTATATACGCTCGTGGCCCCATTTTTAAATACGAGAAGTACCTTTTTCACTTTTTTCTCCACGATCCGTCGTATGGTTTCTAATAATTATCATTGTTGTTTTTCTTGTAATGACAAACATGGTTTCAGCATCGATGAGACATCAATGGTTTGAGAAAATGCGCACAAACAATCAAATGATTGACCTAGTGCTTTGACCCCATCAATCGCCCTCTAGCTCTGGTGACACTGCTGACCTATCGAGCGAGGTGCTTCCAAAACGACATAGAATCAATCTGTATAGCAAACCTGGTTACTATAGTGACAAAGCAAAAACCCAAACAAAGTAGTACTTCATATATATGGAATTATGGTCAGTATGTAAATGCATGTGAATACCATACAAGTCATAATTTTGAAATAATGCAATTAAAGTTTCCAAGTGTCATGTCAGTTTCATTTCGAGCAGTCGAAAATAAAAAGAACATGTTTTTGCTTGTTTGGGGGGGGGGGGGTACTCAACTTGGATGACTTGTGTAGAAGCAGACATTTATGACCTGGGGGTATCTCAGGTAGAAAGTCTTGGATGTATTCAGACGTTACAGTTAATTGTGCAATAGTTCGCAAACTCGTGTAATCAGCCTTTTTATGGCCTCGATGTAGTTTAGAAGTTCCGACTCAATGTTTTAAATGGGTTTTCCCTTGTTGACGTTCTTTTCTGGTAACTCCTTAGCATCGCCACCATGCTACGTTACCCGCGATGACATTTAGTAGATTGAGAGATGGAATTATAGCGTCAGACACTGGGCGTGGTGTTATCTTTTTGATATGGCCAACTCCAACTTTTCTTTTTCACACGTCAATGTTTTTGCTTGACCGGCAATATAGGGAGTGTGGTTGTTGATACATTTCAACAAGTCTAAAATTTATAAGACAGCTCCTCTTTAAGTCATGGTAGTAAAGCTAATTTTCTTCGCAAGGACTTCTGAAAGTCATACGAAATTACCTTCCGTTCACCCTAAATCTTAAATTCAAGAGTACGTACAATCTGAATAAAATCTGATGTGGTGAAAGCGGCTAGATGCCTTTATTTACCTCTATTTCCATAGTTGTGTGTTGTTGTTTTTTTTTCCGAGTGATCGCTTCTTCCGTGGGACGGCAGCGATCACTCGGAACAAAACAAACGACACAAAATGGTGTACACATAGAAGTAAATAAAGGCATCTAGCCGGTTTTACCACATGAGATTTTAATCAGATTGGAGTACGTAGAGCGATCGAAAAACATATAACACTTCACTTCACTTCTTAACACTGACAGAGATAAAACAGCAACCACAAACGGGTTACTTGAGAGATGCAATCGGCTAAGAAAGCTAAGAGAGTTTTTCCTAATGATTTCATCAAAGGTGAAAATCGAAAAGTTGACAAACATTGCGCTATTGCTCTGAATAAAAGCATTGTTTAACACCTGACAATTTACGGAAAACCTGTGAGTAAGCTCTCTTGGCTGCATTAAAAGTATTTACAGAGAAAATACTCCACAAATAAGAACAATAAGGAATATCACAAAAGACAGAAAATAAGTGACATTTAACAGAGAGGGATGCAAATTTAAAATCACGAATTGGAGCATTATCTCTGACATATAAAAGTCGAGTCTGAGCCGGGATGTCTTCATTATCCTTGAGGTCACATGTGGTCAAGTGACCAAGGTATTTGTAAACACTGACGTAATTCAGCAATCTACCATTCAGGTAACTTCAGGAACTGGTTTGAGCCTACGTACATTAGGTTGAATATGACGTCACCTATAAAAGAATTGCATGATTGGCATGTATCGTATACTCATGTAACATATCACGTGACACACCATACTCGGCGTCTTGATAAATCGTTACAGGTTTACAACAACTTTAATACTGTCTTCAGCAGCCTGACTGTTTGTTATACCTGCATCCCCATTACAGATTGATCAACTTCATTGTGACAAAGGTGAAGTCTTGAATCCAAGTGTTGCCACATATCAACTTCATGTAAAGGTAAGAACAAGTTCTGAATAGTTAGTTTTCAAATATATAGCTAAACTTTCACTTTATCTTGAAATCACGTCTAAGTAAGAAAAAAAAGCATCACGTTGTTCGTAGTTTGATTTTGATTGCATTTCAAAAAACCAATGTTCGAATTTCGATATCAATACCCTAAACACTAACTTCCAAAGTCACATGTAATTTGAAATGTCGATTTCTTAAACATGTATTCATGGTTTGAAATTACGTCAAAATACGAATCATGGATAGATTAGGATTTCACTTGGACGTCGTTAGTCACGCACCGATATTATAAGACGCCGATTATAAAAATAGTTTCGAATTCGTTGCCGACACTGGTAGTGTTTCTTGTGTCGATCTGTGCAGATTTTCACCTGCAAAACCAAAGACCATACACGTATCGGGTCTATAACAAAATAAACATATTAAAAATTGGTTGTGCAGGAACAAGCTTACCGTATTGTAATTCTCGAACTTACTCTCATGTACATGACTGTCATATTTGTCAGTGTTTATGTGTTTTGTTAAAACGTTAACAGGGATATTATCTAATGACGTCTTAACCTTTCAGACCAGTTCGTACTACTTTTGTCCGCAATAGTGAAACCGAAACTTTAACAGGGATATTATAAGACGCCGATTATAAAAACAGTTTAGAATTCGTTGCCGACACTGGTAGTATTTCTTGTGTCACCATGCACGTAACTGGTCTATAGAAAACAAACATAAAAACTGGTTATGCACTGGTTAAGCTTAAGAAATTCAGTATTTTACAATGTAAGGTACTCCTGTCTCAATTAAAATGTGGAAGAGTAACTGCACATCTGTGCGTCTTTTGATTTCAGCACATTCGTCGCACACAAAAGGTACTACTGTTCAAAGAAAAACCTGTTCATTTAAGCTGGGGCGTGAACAAAAGAAATACTGTCAGACTTTGACATTTGAGGCATACTCAATGCATGTGATATAGCTCTCCGTGTAAAATACCACAGTTAGCAATATGAATTCTGTGTAATTCAACTTCAGTCTACTTCTACAATGTTTGAAGATTTACCTCACCCTACAACCATTCTTCTAGATGTTACCAATCATCATAGCTTGAAAGCTTTATTGGGAATATAAAGAAGAATTTCATTTTACCATTCGCGACCGGCAGTGGTATAGAAGATTTTACATTTTTACCTTGTCAGAGAAGGTCATGATGTTGTCTGTCTGTCTGTCTGTCTGTCTGTCTGTCTGTCTGTCTGTCTGTCTGTCTGTCTGTCTGTCTGTCTGTCTGTCTGTCTGTCTGTCTGTCTGTCCGTCCGTCCGTCCGTCCGTCCGTCCGTCCGTCCGTCCGTCCGTCCGTCCATCCGCCCGTCCGTCCGTCCGTCCGTCAACCAGCCAGGGCTTTCTGTATTTTAAATGACGATTTGCATGATTACATTAAACTATACATCATGTATCACGGAACCCCAGAATTTTGCATTCCATCAATGCGTGTAGGAGCAACAATGTGAAGGCTTCGTTTTGTGCCCTATCGGGAGGCACCAGCCGGATTACATCTGACACCAGTGTCCATCATAAGGTGGTGATAAAATGTATAGAGGAATTTTAATATGACCATGGTCACAAGCCCTTGAAATGGTGCAAAAATGTTTAGTGGATTTTTTACTATTCGCCCACAAGCCCTTAAAAGTGACAACACTTCTAGACGAATTTTAATTTCACCATGTCACAAGCCCTTAAAATGGTGCAAAAGTGTTTAATGGGATGTTTTACTATTCGTCCACAAGCCCTTACAAGTGACATGGTGATGAAACTTCTAATTAAAAAGGAATTTTAATTTGAATATTCGCTCTTAACATTGAGGTGATGGTAAGGACTTAATGTAGCCAAATTACTAATATGACTTCTGTTTAACAAAACGAAACGGTGGTACAACCTTAGTATCGGGTGCTGTAATGAAGTATGTCCAAACAACTACAGCCTTTACAAAATTTGCCATGGAACCATCCATAGGGCCATTCTTCCGACTGTTGGGCAGGCTCATCACTGTTGCTACACAAGTCCTACTAGTTGTCATTTTGAGGATAAAATCGAGCCGGCATGCCTCTTGATGAATGCATTTGATCGCTTCGAAATGGTTGTGACATGTTTTCATTGTAACGACGTATGCTTAAGTGAATGATGAAAACGCAATAATATTTCAGTGCTATAAATATTCCATGCATGTCTTGCAGGTCTCCTATAAGGACACAGGAGTGCTGGCATGGAGGAAAGACAGACAATCAAAAATGTGACAGACATCAAACGAGGTGACCATATTATTATCAAGCAATTTCTCCATGAGCATCATGCTCTTGCCATAGAAAATGGTACTTGTGGTGATAAGGTAAGTGTCATTCACTACTCTGACGGCATTCGCAAAATGATTACCAAGGAAACTATAACCGTGAAAAGTCGGGATGTCTTCGTACTGACAAATAATACACCCGACATAGTTGTCCCCAGTGTAGATGAAGTAATTCGGAAAGCAATGATCCAAGTTGGTTATAAAACATTTTCTCCGTACAGCAAGCATAATTGTGAATGTTTTATTCGTTGGTGTAAGGCAGACACGAGTTATATTGGTCGAGTTTCCTGTGTATCCGATATCAAAAAAGGAGACCATCTTATTGTAGAGGATGGATCAAATTATAACCATTCACTTGCTGTCAAAAATGGTAGTTCTTCGACAGTGCAAATCGTGAAATATGTTCGCAAAGTGGGATTTAGAAAGGTGGTTACTACTGAAATATCTCTCAGACCTGACAAATATTCAGTTTTTAGGTATTTTGTTGATAAAAGCAAGACTGAAGATGACATAGATGCTGTTGTTCTAAAAGCGCAAAAACAAATAGGGTTTACAAAATATTCTCATGAACGACAGAATACACCCGAAAATTTTGTAAATTGGTGCGAGGCAGAGACAGATTATCGAGAGAGAATTTCAATGGTAACTGAGATAAAACCCGGGGACCATATCATATCCATAAACATTGTGAGTGACGATCACTACTTGGCGATTGAAGATGGCCGTACCGATAACTCAGTGAAGGTGATTTACCATACTTTCGGACAGAAGGTTACTGAAGCGATAATAAAACTGTATCCAGAGAAGAACGAAATTGTAAGAGTGGTTAAAAGTAAGTATGCTGAACATGATGGGTTTTTGACTGACCCAACATTGGTCATCAAAAAGGCAAGAAGTCAAGTTGGTGAAAGGTCATATTCACCCGATACTAATAATTCCGAGCATTTCCTGAACTGGTGTAAAAGCGAAACTGGTCACAAAGAACGCCTACAAGCTTTAACAGATGTGAAGAAAGGTGACCATCTCATCATTGACGGAGTACTGGATGACAATGTACTGGTGTTGAAAGATGCTACACCTGCCAATAAACTATTGGTGATACACCACTCCTGGGGTAAAGTAGTGAAAGAGGAAATAGATATCGACACTAAACTCCAAAAGATCTACCGATTTGTAGACGATGACCCTACTTTTCTAAGCCATGACGTCCAAGCAATTATTAAACAGGCTGAAACACAGCTTGGTGAGAAAAATTACTGCCAAGGCCAAAGTAGTAATGAGCACTTCGTTTTCTGGTGTAAGACAAGGAAAGAACACCTGAAAAAACTTACCTCTACATACGACATCGTGAAGGGTGATCACCTCGTAATAAATAAGTTCAGAGGTCAAAAGTGCTACCACGCTCTTGCAGTAGAAGATGGACATGTGAATAAAGCATGTGTAATTCACTACAATGGCAATACTGTGCTTAAGGAATACATTGATATCGACCCAAAGAAGGAGACCGTTTCAGTATTTTACGCCAATGCTTTTGAGGTGACTGAATATGAAACCAATACCACTATAATAGCGAAAGCTCACCAACACGTTGGCAGGGATATCTACTCACTTGAAGCAAACAACAATGAGCATTTTGTATATTGGTGTAAAATTCAGAATTCAGAGCTTCTTAAAAGCGTTTCAACGGCAGCTGAAATACGGAAAGGTGACCAGTTTGCACTCAGCAAAGATGGTATGCCATATCGACGCTATCGTGCTATGCAAGACGGCAAAGGTAATCAAGTGTATGCTGTTAAATTATCTGCTCCTGAAGAAATGTCCGAGAAGGAAGTCATTAAAATTGAGCCTAAAGTACGCGTATTTTGCATTGCCGGTGATTTGAATTTAAATGTTTCAGACAACCTCAATGCAATCGACAATTCAATGAATCAAAACGAGAAGGGTTTCTCCGATATTCATGGCACATTAGAGAAATTGCCAGTACCAAAGCGAAACCGCACAAAGCGAATTTCTCATGCACGCGAATTAAAGAAAGGTGACCATTTTATGATTGAAAGACTTGGTGGTATATATTTCCATCACTACCTAGCAGTTTCAGACGGCAGTAATGAAAACACAGTCCATGTAATACATTATCAAAAGCAACTCAGGAAAATGACGGTAATTGAAGAAGAACTACAGATAACACCTCGGAGAAACAAAATGTTCAGGGTGCATTATGATACTGCGAGCGATCCTGATGTAGTATTAAATAGAGCTCGACGACGTGTAGGAGTGAAAGAATATTCTCTTGAAAGCAACAACTGTGAGCATTTAATAACCTGGTGTAAAACAGGCATACATCACAGTGACCAGTTGGATACAGATGCGCGTCGAATAGGGGCAGGAACCCTGTTTGAAGCATATTACTTACCAGCCAGGGTGACTGTACGAGCCCCTTTTAAAATCATCGCTGGTATTGGCGCAGAAGCAGCATTTTTAAGACTTTTCTTGCGTGCCATTGCTAAAGGTACAAGTCCTGCCGGGTTTGCAGCTCGCTTTGTTGCAGCATCAGGAGGTATTGCTGCTGCTACCGCAGTTGTAACCGAGGGGGCATTGTTAACTAATTATGATGCTGTGAAAGTTAATAAAGAGAAAAACAAAGCTAGTCTATCTATAGATGAACGAAAGGATATTGCTACCAAAGAGTGGAAAATGGGGGGAGCATTCGTCGGTGGTGTTAGTGGAACTGTTGGTGGAGCCGTGATAGGCCAGGTTCTTATTCCTGTCCCAGTCGTGGGGTTTATGATTGGTGGTTTGGTTGGTGGGACAGTAGGCAGACTTGGAACACGAGCAGCGGCTGGTGAAATGGGTCGTGCAATCTATAAACCAAAGGGAAGGGATGTTTATTTAGAATTCCTATGGTGTAAGCGACTCGAGCAACTGTAGAAATACAAGATCATGAAGGCAAACACACGCTCAGTACTTACAAATCAAAGAATATTCTGCCAATTACTGAATCGATGTATTCTTGTTGTTTGTCTTCACTACTGGGGAGAAATCTGCATGATGTTAGAAACAGTACTAGTGACAACACTAGAAAACAGACGCTTGCAAATGTATATGGAAAGTCATATGCCCAAAGTCGCTATTTTTTCTTAATTTTCACCATTTTGTTTTAGTTTCAACTTCCCAGTTCTTTTTTGCTGTTCGTTTAACATTTTTACCGACACTAATTATATTTCTTCAGAATTGAGGCTTTATATTAGAAAATAGCACCAGTGGCATTGCAGCACAACTGTGTGGGCAATGATTTGTGATGTAATTTTCAAAGGTTTTGATTGGTAGGATATGATTCTGTCTGTCTTGGCAAGTTGATTTATACCCGTGGACAAGATCTTGTTGCCATGTTTATATATGTGACCATTTTTTGAATGTCTATCCATGTGCCTATTCATCCCTGTTGTTATTTTTGTATGCGGGGCCATTCGGATGTTGCAATAGGAGTGGCATTTTTGTTAGGCATACATAGGTTCATTTTTTGAACTGTATCCACTTGCCTATCAATTCCCATTGTTATCAATTCCCATTGTCTACTGCAAGGGCAGTATCTAAAATACAGTCCAATATGCCATAACCAAAAGGTCACAATTTAAGACTTAACGCACGCACGCACACGCACACACACACACACACACACACACACACACACACACACACACACACACACACACACACACACACACAACAGCAGTCAACAGCAGCTTCTCAGAAAGAGAAGTAATCAAGGTCATCAGTAGTGGTAGGATATGGCTAACTACAGTAACTAGGTATGTTGTGGCCAACCAGTGCATACAATACCTTGGTAGCAGTAGCCTTAGTACTTAGTACCACACTAGAAAGCACAAGATACTATATGACAGTGTGAGGCATAGATGGGCGTCAATAGTCTATTTGGTTCACACACTGACCATGTACTTGACAGTTATACCAACTACCAACTACAATAATCTGGTAAACTACCACCCAAGGTTGTTAACTACATTCACTCAGAGAAAGTTATCAAAGTTCTTGGTCTATTCAACAAAAATGTGGCAACAGTAACCAACAATCCACATCATCATTTTGCATACCAAAAGACTATAAAATAACAACTACCCTGCAAATCTAGTTCGTATATCATGACTACTTCCACTTGCTCTAACTAAGAAAATATGTATTACTATCCAACACTCAAAAGTCAAGTCAAATGTCAAATGACATAATGATGAAGAAACAGATCTAGATTTAACAAAGGCAGAGTTAGCTATAGGTTCAGGTATCGAGGCAGGTATCTTTATTCTGCAGTTGTACCGCCTATAGGAACTCAAAGGATAGGTAGAGAGTGGTTAATGAGTAGGCCTCTAGTATATATTGGCAGATCTATATTACACTGCATATACCTCCTAGACTCTTAAGAAATCATAGACGTATAATCTGGCTTAAGCGCAACTCAAAGGCAATTCTCTGCGGCCCAGATAACAAGAATTAGACAAATTCAGATTTTTCAGTCACCTAACTAGAACTCTAACTGTTAAAAAATATCAGCACACTAATACACAATGCTGCAACCCCCACATTTTTCTACTACGTTTTATACTCTCTTTTTTTTGTTCAGTCGCTCTCGTCAAGAAGAAGTTTGGTTAACCAACAGGTCAAATCACTCACCTGTGCATACAAGTAGAACGTCACAACAAACTCTAATATACCCATGGCAGTACGTCAACTACATAGAGTTCATCAACGACTGATGTATCACAACCCCGGCTACAATCTGTTAGGCTGCCCCAGTCAACAAATGACACTATAGGCCTTACCCCCTTAACAGACGGTCACCCCATACACAGGCTTCCAGTGACCATGCCCCGTGACGCTATCTCTACTTCAGACTGCTATAGTCTACACTCATGTACATACTATGCCTATTCTACCCACATCACAATACCACAATTACAAACATGTAAGTACGGTATACAATACAACCACTTTGACTCGGCCTACACATGTTCGTCAAACATGAATGGAGTATAACCGAACTCCACAGCCTACGACCTTGGTTATTTATCCTTCTACACTGGATGAGCAACCATGATTCCATCCAGACATAACAAATCAGCTTTTTGTTTCAAGTTAGAAGTAAGTCCCTCCACGTACAATGTATAGCAGATGACAATCTGCCTAACCCATAATAATCAACAGGTTTTCTAACCCGACTAGGGTACCTCCTCCTCCTAATCCCAGGTTTACCATCTTCTACACTACCAACATTATCCCCATGGACATCTTTCACTGTATGTCCATCTGACTGGAGTTCGTCATACTCATCCTGACCTGAACCACAATCGAGCTCTCTTTCTTCATTACACAACTCAGCAGAGTTATTCACCTCAGAGGAAGTATCAACCACATGATTTGACTCAGCAAGTTGACCTTTCACCAGTACACCTATGCCACTGTCCTTTTTGACTATGTCTATGTTTACTGGTGGAATGACCTTATTGTCATTCTGACCTGATATAGTTTGATCAGAGTCAACCTGTTTTCCAATCTGGATGCGTTCATCGATTGGCAAAACATTCACTTTGTCTAACCAAAGTTTCAAAGGCTCTCCCTGATACCGCATAAGCTTCTCATGGTGGGCAATTTTAACGTTAATCTTTGGACTAACTTGTACTCTGTATACAAGATCCGATAACCGTCCTATCACTAAGTATGGTCCCTGAAGTGCCAGTTGAAGCATAGGGGACCTACCTTTCACTCTCCACTTCAGCCACACAAATTCCCCTACAATAAAACCCTTATTTGACGCAAATCAAAGAGAGAGAGAGAGAGAGAGAGAGAGAGAGAGAGAGAGAGAGAGAGAGAGAGAGAGAGAGAGAGAGAGAGAGAGAGAGAGAGAGAGAGAGAGAGAGAGAGAGAGAGAGAGAGAGAGAGAGAGAGAGAGAGAGATGGTTTTGGTAAACGACCTATGAATATTATTGAGGTTTTTGTATAAATAACGATTTTCAGTAATTAGGCAATATCTTAATAGCACATGCTTTAAATTACCATCTACATATCTCTGCCAGAAACTGCTGATCTGCGAGGTCCCGGAAACCGGCAATTAATTCAAATGAATGGATGAAAAGTATGCTCTACATGACTACGAGGATTGTGGAGAGAGAGAGAGAGAGAGAGAGAGAGAGAGAGAGAGAGAGAGAGAGAGAGAGAGAGAGAGAGAGAGAGAGAGAGAGAGAGAGAGATGTTAGGCATACATATGTATCCACTTGCCTATCGATTCCCATTGTTATATTTGCAATTTACACCAACATTTGACTTTTGTTATGGGCTTGGTCTTGTTGTGATGTATATTTTTTGATTTTCGGTAATTAGGCAATATCTTAATAGTGCATGCTTTAAATTACATGTAAATACATTGAGGTTAACATAGCACTTGTGACCTATAACCTTAAAGGTGTTGATGGAGCTTTTAACTCTGTAATTTGCATACAATGATTTTCAGTAATTAGGCTATATCGTAAGAATGCACAATTGAAATTTCATATAGATTGGTTCACTTATCAGCCATAACAAAGCACACGTGACCTAAAAAGCTTATTGATTCAGATGTAGCTTGTAGTTTTAAAGAGTCGTTTGCATAATTAATGATTGTCAGTAATTGTGACATATCTTAAGAACGCATTCATCAATTTCCATGTGATCTGGCATTGATCTTGGATCTATGGATTTGGTACAGACATCAACCATAACAAAGCGCGCATGCCCTGTAAAACTTGTTGATGTAGCTATTAGTTTTAAAGAATCATTTGCATAATTATATATTTCAGTAATTATGCTATATCGTAAGGATATGGTTTCAAGTTTCATGCATTGATGATAATAACGTGCAAGTGTTTGATATAGTTTGCTGATGCAGTGTTTAATTTTGATCAGTCATTTGCAGAATTAACTAGTTTTTGTTACTTAGGCTATATCTTAAGAATGAACACTGATGGACTGATATTAAATCACCAACAATTTTCTGTACCTGAAATAGCATTTTACCTCTAGAACAAACAAGAAGGTCGACTTGTTCTCACGTGCACCTATAGTAATGCATGTGAAGCGCATGGAGTGGAAGTTTAAGTGTCGACCAAGAAATCGACTAGTTGTAATTTTGATGATCCACCCAAACAGTAATATGCTATTACAGGAATCAAGAATTAAGAAATCTAAAGGTATCCTTACGGAAGGCATTCAGTTTACATCTGCTTTCACAAACACTGGGATGGCGATGTTTCGATTATAGTTGGGATCTTGTTTTTCATGATCCAATTAATCGGCAACTTATATTTCATGTAATTATCACATTCACATGATTATAAACCGAGATCCAACGTTTTAATGCACAATGTTCTGTCGTTAACATATTTCATTTTAAGGGCTCGATTCATAGGCCCTAAGTACTAGTAAGTTAACACAGACCAGTAAAGTTGTGTGCGAGAAGAATACTCTTGATTTCATTTGATATAATTACAAAGTGTGCAAAGTATGCCAAGACAAATGATTGGTACGTATTCTTGTACAACTTATTACATCTTGAAATCGTTCTAAATCGTTCTTGCAGCCAAATTATTTAACTTCGCTACAAGACTGATAGATAATTTTACATAGAACATACATTTTAAGTTGATTGCAGCAATACTTGTGTGATCAAATACTTGTTTTGATTTGTCGCACCATATATATCCAAAATGATTGTATAAATTGTCAGTGAAAGTGACTGACATGAAATAGATGTTACATCATTCATAATCGATGCTGGCATGACTCACAGTTTATATAGAGTAAATATAAAGGTGACACAATGTATTATCTTAATAAAATATCTTGTAGAATTTATCTTGTTTAGTATACATTTGTATTTTAAGTGATTTTGACTAGCGTCAGACTATCGATTTTACCAATGAAAACTTTGAATCCGATACTAAGAAGAAAATAATCTCGTTCGTTAACTTTCTTCACGATATTTGCAGACAGATCTACTATTAAAGTAAACGAACTTTCAACTTACATGACATCTGTCCGACAGAGTCATCGCTGAGGGGAAGATGTTTCTAATTATTTATACTAAGTCTCCTACAAAAGAAGTTTATCACCTGGTTCTATCAAACTTTTCTCCTCGACCAAATGAGGAAATAAGCCCTTGTTTCGTTTCAACTTCTGCAAACTTCTGAGTACAATAACACAGGATCCATGTATAGTAACATAGTGGTCAGTTTGAATTGTCTTGATAAACGATCAAGTATTATCATGATACTGCAAGCATTGTTAATGTACTGTGCGCAGGTGCTCTTGAACCAAACAAGCAGCGATAACTGCCAAGTTTTTCTGTCTGTAAAGACAGTCAGACTTTCTTGGTAGACTATATTGCTTCATAGCACTTTATCAGCGCAATGTAACGACAAGTCTAATATCGATGACGGTATGACTCAAATAGCTTTGAGAATGATGCACCTATATCAAGACAGGAAATAATCCATGGCCACTGAACACATTCCATCTATAATGTTCAAGGATCCTCACAGTTACTGAAACTAGGTATATACAAAAGGTGCAACTTGTTTTTTTAACATAACAAAGAATCAGTTGTATGAGATGCATAAAAAGAATCAGCTGATAAACATAACAGATTAAAAAGACAAATTAAGGAAATCTTTAAAGCCCCCTTTCGGGTATGGTTTCAAGTAACTTCGTTTTCCCCTCTGCGATGTGCCTGTTTATAAGATGTGTTCTTGTTATATATATATATCTTTCTGTTAAATGGTTATCATACACATGATAAAACTTTGCAAAGGAACAACATGTATAACTCCAAATTGCAGCATAGAACAAAAAGAAATATGCCAGGTATATCAAGGCTATATATCTGTAGGAATGATTTTCTTCAGTGTTTTCAAGAGTAAAAAATGAAAATGTGATATGATATAACAGCTTAGCTTTACCTCTCTTCTTTATGTTTTATATTCTGTAGAATCTGATGTCAATTTTGATATAACAAAAACTGTGGGTCATGCGAGCAATGATAGGTTCGACTCAATATATAGCCACGGCAAAACTTGTCATGGCTTCTTTGTTTTACTGTGTAACTGATGAGCTGAAGTTATCAAAGTATTTGTGTTATATTCTTCCTTATATCAGTAAACTTGTAACTGCAGTTGGCTTCATTGAGACAGTTGTGCTCAGTATTAGTATGCCAAACTTTTAAAGTATGCAGTGTTCATGTAAACGAGAACAAATATTTCTCAGTAATGGCATTCCCATTCAACTAGTTTATTTCAAGAAGTGACTTAGGTTTTTCCTCCAATTTTGTTCTTATTATGTTATGTTCAGTTTACATATTTAGCAAAAGAAGAACTCTGTTTTAGTTAGTTTGAAATCTTAAAGGATTGAACTCACTATTACTTATGCATATATGTATGCTGTATTTTGAAATATATTTGGTCATCCAGAGAATATCATAATAGTAAATGTGTTTTACTAGTGAGATCGTGTCGTGTCATCCCATGCCATGCCGTGACCATCGATGAAAAATAACACGTGATGTACCGTACCACTTGCGAGCGGATACTGTAATATTCCGAAGACAACGGAAAATCACGCGAAGTTATTTATCCATCTTCAGAACTTATATGAGTATGGAATATTTAAGTAGACGTTGCTCTTAAGATCTTATTCTTGAGATGATTATGGGGGTGGTTAAAGTGTGAAAGAAAGTTTTATGAGAGATTGGTCGGGAACTTTTGAAGTCACAAGTACAAGTACATGTAAATGAAAAGATCTGAAAATTGTACGGAATTAAATTTATTAATTTCTATTTGCTACTGAGGTGGAATAGTAAATATTACATAATTATATATCTTAGTTGTGAAAAACTGTAGACAACAGTTTGTACTCATAATGCAACGTAAAGGATAGCAACACAGTGTAAAGGGATGTCAAAATGTTCACCTTCGTTAATTCGATATTCTACGACATGAATACCGCCCTCAACCAACTCTCATATTACTTTGCTATTCACTTCTCACGTATACAGAACATGTTATTTGACAAATTAACGATTGCAGACTTGTTCATATATTTTTAAATCTGTTATTATTTTACCAGTTCCTTAGTTAATTCTGTTCGACTTTTCATTTTTTAGAAATTACTTCGATTGAGAGACATTACGCATACTTTAAGCTAGTTTTTGATTGCACTTTAACCTTTACTTTATTCAAGGGCTATATCCTGTGTTCTGTAAGTTTGTTAAACTTTTTGTTTTTAAATTGATCGTTTGTTTTAAATTTGATTATTATCATTTCAATACATAGACTTCGACTTTGGGTGTTATAGTGTTTAGAACTTTAAATTTTGCTTGTGTTTATTGGGTCACTTGTCAATTTTAAGTCTTACTTTATTACTGAACAGTAGTATATTTCACTCGTGTTTAGGTTAACATGTATACCATATAGTTATATCATGATTTAAGGTTTTACAGAAAATTTGATTTACCGAAACAATGTCAGTAACTTATGTTGTAGCAAGGTCTCTACAGAAGTTTTCGCTCTATAGACTAACGCGTGTTGACTGTTTCGGCATATTTGGTCATTTTATAAAGAGGCTCATAGTTTTTGAGGCTTACAAATTAGAAATTGTTGCTCCACGAAAGAAAACCTTACTAGGCCACACTGGTTCTTTGATCTGCATATCACCATGGGTTACTGGCATCTCATGCTTTCTAAATACAGAGGTTAGAATTTGTCGACTTTTATCTTAGATTGCTGAAAAGTAGAATTAATAAAGAAGTGCCAGATCACGAAAAGTCATTTATAAAAGATTGAAAAATGATCAACATTTACTTTCTTAAATGTTATTGTCATATTCAGGCATCACGCGATTCAACAGTTTTGTAAGACTAAATTTTTCTCCATTGTTGAAACTGTAGAACAGATTCCAATTTTTATTGTTGAATAAAATCAGTCAGGTGGCTAGCTTGATGTTCGGTGAATCATAATTCTTGGTTGGATCTTTTCCTTACCCCAGGAGACCAGGTATATAGTGGCACTGGCGCACACGTGTATGTTTGATACATTGGTATATGAAACTATAAGTATATTGGTCAGCTAATAACAGCAGAATGTGTGTGTTTCACCAAAGACCCCCAAACAAGTAAATGTTTGGTGGACTTCGGTTTCACCAAGGATATAGTCTTGAGGCTATCCATTGGATTTAAATCTAAAGACGTCTTTACCCAGAGATATGACTCTATACCACGTTGGCATCCAGATTGCCTAGGATACAGATTAACTGAGAGCCACAAGCCAAATAAATCGGCCTTTTGTCAGATGATAATACAACGTGGAGAGTGTTACATCTTATAAAACAACATATAGAGCTAATATAAAACAAAAGAAATTTTTGCAAACTTCCAGAGACGATTACAGAGCTTATAAGCCGCCTATGAACAGATCAGAATCATACCCATTACCTCTAGGCTTCTATCTTGTCTGTGGTGCTAACTGATTCCCGTAATTTTCTGTTTCATCGGCTCATGAATAAAAAAATTCAGAATTCTTTATTAAACTTGTCACAGCGTGATTAGAGATCGATGCGTGAGGGCGCCTCATCATGGCCACTGAATCATAAAGACAAATTGGTTTCTATACGTCTGTGAAGGAATGGGCTTTCATGATGTATACTGCCATCTACTTTATATTCATATTTGTATTTCATTGAATAATTTCCCATCGCAGATATATATTTATCTTAAATTATCAAAAATCCCTCCTAAAGTTTATGTTTCTGCATTAAAAACTTCTCTTTTACTTGGGCCATGGGCACAGTGAAAACGATTATCACGTAACAGGTGAAAAATGTCATTTCTTTGTATTGCTAATAGCAACAGGTGATCCCAGAATCGACCCATCTCGACCTGGGTCTGTATGGTACGCCGTAATAGGGTGCCCTCAAGCATCGCTCTCTAAATGGTTTAAGAATTCTGATGTGGGTTTTTTTATTCATGAGGCGATGAAACAGAAAATTACGGGAATCAGTTAGCACCACAGGTAAGATAGAAGCCTAGAGGTAATGTGTATAGTTCCGATGTGTTCATAGGGGGCTTAAAGCTCTGTAATCGTCTCTGGAAGTTTGCGAGGGTTTCTATTGTTCAAACGTACGCCGAAGGTTACCGAGAAAACCGTGATTTCCTCTTCGGCAATCGTCGGTCTTTGCTTCTATGTTTGGTGTCGCTGTGGAAGTAAAGACCGATGGTTCCCGAAGAGCAAATCACGGTTTTCTCGGTAACTTTCGGCGTACGTTTGAACAAAAGAAACCTTTGCAAACTTCCAGAGACGATTACAGAGCTTATAAGCCCCCTATGAACATATCAGAATCATACCCATTACCTCTAGGCTTCTATCTTGTCTGTGGTGCTAACTGATTCCCGTAATTTTCTGTTTCATCGGCTCATGAATAAAAAAATTCAGAATTCTTTATTAAACTTGCCACAGCGTGATTAGAGATCGATGCGTGAGGGCGCCTCATCATGGCCAATCATAAAGACAAATTGGTTTCTATACGTCTGTGAAGGAATCGAATGGGCTTTCATGATGTATACTGCCATCTACTTTATATTCATATTTGTATTTCATTGAATAATTTCCCATCGCAGATATATATTTATCTTAAATTATCAAAAATCCCTCCTAAAGTTTATGTTTCTGCATTAAAAACTTCTCTTTTACTTGGGCCATGGGCACAGTGAAAACGATCATCACGTAACAGGTGAAAAATGTCATTTCTTTGTATTGCTAATAGCAACAGGTGATCCCAGAATCGACCCATCTCGACCTGGGTCTGTATGGTACGCCGTAATAGGGTGCCCTCAAGCATCGCTCTCTAAATGGTTTAAGAATTCTGTGGGGTTTTTTTATTCATGAGGCGATGAAACAGAAAATTACGGGAATCAGTTAGCACCACAGGTAAGATAGAAGCCTAGAGGTAATGCGTATAGTTCCGATGTGTTCATAGGGGGCTTATAAGCTCTGTAATCGTCTCTGGAAGTTTGCGAGGGTTTCTATTGTTCAAACGTACGCCGAAGGCTACCGAGAAAACCGTGATTTCCTCTTCGGCAATCGTCGGTCTTTGCTTCTATGTTTGGTGTAGCTGTGGAAGTAAAGACCGATGGTTCCCGAAGAGCAAATCACGGTTTTCTCGGTAACTTTCGGCGTACGTTTGAACAAAAGAAACCTTTGCAAACTTCCAGAGACGATTACAGAGCTTATAAGCCCCCTATGAACATATCAGAATCATACCCATTACCTCTAGGCTTCTATCTTGTCTGTGGTGCTAACTGATTCCCGTAATTTTCTGTTTCATCGGCTCATGAATAAAAAAAAATAAGAATTCTTTATTAAACTTGTCACAGCGTGATTAGAGATCGATGCGTGAGGGCGCCTCATCATGGCCAATCATAAAGACAAATTGGTTTCTACGTCTGTGAAGGGATGGGCTTTCATGATGTATACTGCCATCTACTTTATATTCATATTTGTATTTCATTGAATAATTTCCCATCGCAGATATATATTTATCTTAAATTATCAAAAATCCCTCCTAAAGTTTATGTTTCTGCATTAAAAACTTCTCTTACTTGGGCCATGGGCACAGTGAAAACGATTATCACGTAACAGGTGAAAAATGTCATTTCTTTGTATTGCTAATAGCAACAGGTGATCCCAGAATCAACCCATTCCGGCCTGGGTCTGTATGGTACGCCATAATAGGGTGCCCTCAAGCATCGCTCTCTAAATGGTTTAAGAATTCTGTGGGTTTTTTTTATTCATGAGGCGATGAAACAGAAAATTACGGGAATCAGTTAGCACCACAGGCAAGATAGAAGCCTAGAGGTAATGGGTATAGTTCCGATGTGTTCATAGGGGGCTTATAAGCTCTGTAATCGTCTCTGGAAGTTTGCGAGGGTTTCTATTGTTCAAACGTACGCCGAAGGTTACCGAGAAAACCGTGATTTCCTCTTCGGCAATCGTCGGTCTTTGCTTCTATGTTTGGTGTCGCTGTATGTGGAAGTTAAAGACCGATGGTTCCCGAAGAGCAAATCACGGTTTTCTTGTATATGTGTATACTACCCTCTACCAGTGACCTTATATTTGTCCTCGTCTTTCTCTAGCTGGAGTAACGTTCATATGCAGAGAGTGTTCATATGGAGTAACGTTCATATAACGTTCATACTTTTTGTATATTTATTTGCACTCTAAACTTGTACCATTATTTACTTTGGCCAGGGGTCAGACACGATTAGCATAGCTATTTTCTGACTCCTGTTATCCGATCTAGTTTGCTTTTCCTGTATTTACGTTTGTATTGTACTTATTTTTGATCGGGTAATAAAATATATATCATATCATATCATATCATATCATGCACGTGTATATGAAATAATCGGATTTTCCGTTATTATTTATCATAAATTATCAAAAATCCCCTCTAAATGTCATGTTTGTCCATTAATTACTGCTAAAATATGATTTATTTGGGCCATGTGCACCTGTTGCTATTGATAATACCAAGAAAGTGTCATTTTTCAACTATTACGCAATAAGCCGTTTTTGCAGTCCAAAGGGCCCCAATTTCGCCTTTTTTGACCTTTGTGAAGAAATCGCGTTTCATGACGTATACTACCCTCTACCGGTGACCTTATATTTGTCCTCGTCTTTCTCTAGCCGGAGTAACGTTCATATGCACGTGTATATGAAATAATCGGATTTTCCGTTATTATTTATCATAAATTATCAAAAATCCCCTCTAAATGTCATGTTTGTCCATTAATTACTGCTAAAATATGATTTATTTGGGCCATGCGCACCTGTTGCTATTGATAATACCAAGAAAGTGTCATTTTTCAACTATTACGCAATAAGCCGTTTTTGCAGTCCAAAGGGCCCCAATTTCGCCTTTTTTGACCTTTGTGAAGAAATCGCGTTTCATGACGTATACTACCCTCTACCGGTGACCTTATATTTGTCCTCGTCTTTCTCTAGCCGGAGTAACGTTCATATGCACGTGTATATGAAATAATCGGATTTTCCGTTATTATTTATCATAAATTATCAAAAATCCCCTCTAAATGTCATGTTTGTCCATTAACTACTGCTAAAATATGATTTATTTGGGCCATGCGCACCTGTTGCTATTGATAATACCAAGAAAGTGTCATTTTTCAACTATTACGCAATAAGCCGTTTTTGCAGTCCAAAGGGCCCCAATTTCGCCTTTTTTGACCTTTGTGAAGAAATCGCGTTTCATGACGTATACTACCCTCTACCGGTGACCTTATATTTGTCCTCGTCTTTCTCTAGCCGGAGTAACGTTCATATGCACGTGTATATGAAATAATCGGATTTTCCGTTATTATTTATCATAAATTATCAAAAATCCCCTCTAAATGTCATGTTTGTCCATTAATTACTGCTAAAATATGATTTATTTGGGCCATGCGCACCTGTTGCTATTGATAATACCAAGAAAGTGTCATTTTTCAACTATTACGCAATAAGCCGTTTTTGCAGTCCAAAGGGCCCCAATTTCGCCTTTTTTGACCTTTGTGAAGAAATCGCGTTTCATGACGTATACTACCCTCTACCGGTGACCTTATATTTGTCCTCGTCTTTCTCTAGCCGGAGTAACGTTCATATGCACGTGTATATGAAATAATCGGATTTTCCGTTATTATTTATCATAAATTATCAAAAATCCCCTCTAAATGTCATGTTTGTCCATTAATTACTGCTAATATATGATTTATTTGGGCCATGCGCACCTGTTGCTATTGATAATACCAAGAAAGTGTCATTTTTCAACTATTACGCAATAAGCCGTTTTTGCAGTCCAAAGGGCCCCAATTTCGCCTTTTTTGACCTTTGTGAAGAAATCGCGTTTCATGACGTATACTACCCTCTACCGGTGACCTTATATTTGTCCTCGTCTTTCTCTAGCCGGAGTAACGTTCATATGCACGTGTAAATGAAATAATCGGATTTTCCGTTATTATTTATCATAAATTATCAAAAATCCCCTCTAAATGTCATGTTTGTCCATTAATTACTGCTAAAATATGATTTATTTGGGCCATGCGCACCTGTTGCTATTGATAATACCAAGAAAGTGTCATTTTTCAACTATTACGCAATAAGCCGTTTTTGTAGTCCAAAGGGCCCCAATTTCGCCTTTTTTGACCTTTGTGAAGAAATCGCGTTTCATGACGTATACTACCCTCTACCGGTGACCTTATATTTGTCCTCGTCTTTCTCTAGCTGGAGTAACGTTCATATGCACGTGTATATGAAATAATCGGATTTTCCGTTATTATTTATCATAAATTATCAAAAATCCCCTCTAAATGTCATGTTTGTCCATTAATTACTGCTAAAATATGATTTATTTGGGCCATGCGCACCTGTTGCTATTGATAATACCAAGAAAGTGTCATTTTTCAACTATTACGCAATAAGCCGTTTTTGCAGTCCAAAGGGCCCCAATTTCGCCTTTTTTGACCTTTGTGAAGAAATCGCGTTTCATGACGTATACTACCCTCTACCGGTGACCTTATATTTGTCCTCGTCTTTCTCTAGCTGGAGTAACGTTCATATGCACGTGTATATGAAATAATCGGATTTTCCGTTATTATTTATCATAAATTATCAAAAATCCCCTCTAAATGTCATGTTTGTCCATTAATTACTGCTAAAATATGATTTATTTGGGCCATGCGCACCTGTTGCTATTGATAATACCAAGAAAGTGTCATTTTTCAACTATTACGCAATAAGCCGTTTTTGCAGTCCAAAGGGCCCCAATTTCGCCTTTTTTGACCTTTGTGAAGAAATCGCGTTTCATGACGTATACTACCCTCTACCGGTGAACTTATATTTGTCCTCGTCTTTCTCTAGCCGGAGTAACGTTCATATGCACGTGTATATGAAATAATCGGATTTTCCGTTATTATTTATCATAAATTATCAAAAATCCCCTCTAAATGTCATGTTTGTCCATTAATTACTGCTAAAATATGATTTATTTGGGCCATGCGCACCTGTTGCTATTGATAATACCAAGAAAGTGTCATTTTTCAACTATTACGCAATAAGCCGTTTTTGCAGTCCAAACGGCCCCAATTTCGCCTTTTTTGACCTTTGTGAAGAAATCGACTTTCATGACGTATACTACCCTCTACCGGTGACCTTATATTTGTCCTCGTCTTTCTGGAATGGAATTAACGTTCATTAGCGTGAACCGTGATAATGTTCAAGCAACAAATATTCAATATTTGAGACGATTTTCGTGTTTTAATGTATTCAACATCAACCAGACTATGAAAACTATTGTAAACGTGTTCGTAGTCGAAAGACATTTCGAAAGTATAAATAAAATGTGATTTTCCGTTAATATTTCTACGAATGTTTTATATTTTTTATCCAAAATGATCTAGAATCTACTCAAAAGGTCATGTTTTCTGTTATAAAATTTGTAAAATATGATTTGCCTTGGCCATGGACACGTTTTTTTTTACTGCCAACAATGTGAGATGAGACTAAGGCATAAAGCTGTACACGGAAATAGAAGTACATGTACATTGTTACCATTTCACCATTTTGCATGCAAAAAAATGTTAAAATGTTTTTTTTGGGTTTGGTTTATAATGTTTGTTTTATTTCTGTTTTGTTATTTTTGTTTGCTTATCAATTCTTAAGATCATTATGTGTGAATCAGGGAGGAATTTTTTTTCTCTTGGTCACATGATCTAATCCAATATAGTAGAGACCACTGTTGTGTTGTTTCCAGCCATATATATTTATTCACCTCTATTTCCTTTGGTTATTGTTGTTTTGTTGTTTGTCTTTAATGTTGATGTTCCAAGAGTGAGGGCCTTCTTGACATACTATTAGGCACTAACTCCCCCAGTGTGATGAATAAACAAAGAAAATAGCGATAAATACAGATATTGAGCCGTAAGTCACCACATCAGATTTAATTAGATTTGACATCCACCCACCTGTGCATGCATACACACAGACACAATCACTTGCCAACCAACCCATGCATACAGACACAACAAGAGACACACATATCTACACTTGCCAATCTGCCCATGCATACAGACACGACACACACACACAAAGTACACACGTATCTACACTTACAAGATGCCAACCTACCCATGCATAGACACAACAGACACACACAGACAGACACAAATACATACATATCTACACTTGCCACTTGCCAACCTACCCATGCATACAGACACATAAATACATATCTACTTGCCACTTGCCAACCTACCCATGCATACAGCCACACACAAATACATACATATCTACACTTGCCACTTGCCAACCTACCCACAAATACACACGTATCTACACATACCACGTGCTAACCTACCCATGCATACAGACACAATAACAGACACACACACACACACATATCTACACTTACAACATGCAAACCTACCCATGCATACATACAGACACAACAACAGACACACACACACACACACACACACACACACACACACATATCTACACTTACAAGAAAAGAGTCAGTAACTGCATGAAATACATTTAATATAATTGTACATGTGTGTATTGCACAGTTTCACAACGGTACATGACAATTAAGTACTGTACTGTACAGCTGTACTTGCTATTGTGCAAAGATTTCAGAACTAGGAATACATATTTCAGAAAATATCGCCATAGTAACGGGTAAGCCATACAGTGATTGTACCAACAGGCATGACGGCCCTGGATCTGAGTGAGGTGTAGTACTCCTGAAGAACCTGATTCTGAATTAAGTCTTGGTATGAGTTGACTTGTAGGTCCTGAATCTGAATTACAATCATTTGAGTTGAAGGACCCTAAATCTGAATTCCACACATTGAAGGTACAGAAATGACAGTTGTTTGTTACTTGTACCTAAATGTGGTAGGAACTCTTTACAAGAAGTGAGTAAAACTTTGTAGAGAAATCCTGGTGTATAAAACTATCGTAGGGTGACCAAACATTCTCTGCAGAAGATCTGAAAACAGTAGTACCATATATATTACCATAAAGTATGTTTGGGTTAGATCTGGTAGGATCAATATTGGAGATAAGATGAAACATGAAATGTCACTGGCATATTTTGCTATACTGGCAATTTATGAAATTCAATCATATCCCTTCTGAACAAGGTCAAGTTTATTTGGACATCCTAGTTCTAAAACAGAGTGTTTTGAACATCAAAATTGAGAAAACAATTTGAGTTGAACAATTTTGGCTTTTTGTACATTTTTGACACAGGATTTCAAAACATAGAGAAATGATGTTTCAAGACAGTTGGTCTGGAATTTATGCTTTTTTTTACAACAATAATTTTATGACATGATAGTTTTATACTATCCTGTTCTACAGTATAGGAAATGAAATGTCCTGTAGTTAGCATGGATTCCATACTGTCCTGTTCTACAGTATAGCAAATGAAATGTCCTGTACTAAGCATGGCTTCCATGCTGTCCTGTTCTACAATATAACAAATGAAATGTCCTGTACTAAGCATGGCTTCCATGCTGTACTGTTCTACAGCATACTCCACAAGAAATGAAATGTCTGCTCTTTCCTTCAGAAAGAACTAGTTTTTCTTCTTCTGTTTTTACAACTTCTGCAGAGAATGGCAAGTCTGAAAACAGTTTTGAGGTAAAGAGTACTAAAAAGACAAGATTTGACACAAACAGTCTACAGAAATCTCTACAAATTGACGGTAATAAATTTTACAAATATTCTGGAAACAGTATACAATTTTTCTCTCTTTCTCTCTGTCAAAAAAAATGATTATTTAGTGTTGCTCCCCAGTCCATCCATTCTATATACCAAGAACCAATCACAAAGTGTGTAGGTCATGAATCTGAATTATAATCACAGAGCTCTAGGACTCTATTAATCTGAATCTAAAATAACAGCCAATCACAAAGCTTGTTAGATTACAAGAAAGCCTAACCATAATTGGTCATTGCACATATCACATTTTGATTGGATAGCTACCCAGTCACCTGATTGGTCACATGATTGATAAGCTTTACAAGTTGATGATAAAATTAAGAGATTTGATTTGAATCTGACTAAATATGTGGCTCTGAAAGATGCTATATTTAGTTTGGTCCCAAATGGTTGTCATGACAATCAATACCTGATACACATCACAATGTAATCTTCAGAAGTTAACGAACAAAGCATTTTTACTTGACGGCGTCATTTTCAGTCTGAGCTGCAGTAATATTTGAAAATTTCTTTATGCAACATGTAACAGCAGTCTAACTGTGAATACACAATTCCAGTAAATAACCCTCTATTAGCAATCATTGTGAATATACAGCGCCCTCTAGTGATGAACAACTTGCTATTTTAAAGGTCTATTCTTATGCCAAAGTTATGGATTGACTGATAAGGGAGCACCACTGAACCTCATGTACAAGAGACAAGGTATGCATTTATACCAAGTTTTGAAAAGGGCTGAGAAATTTGGGTATGTAGTGTCCAAATAATTCACTTTCTAATAAATTCCACTTTGTTACTTCCCTCCCATTTTTCAGAAACTTAGACGGTGACACTACATACCTCCCATTGTCAGCCATTTTCTAAGTCAATAAATTTCTACACTACACTCACAAGCCATTTGAATAAGAATTCTATATATGCAACTGCCCCTTGTAAAAATGCAAATTTTCTTGTGTCAGTTGTATTGGATACTTCTAAGGAAGGATTTATATGTATTTAAACACAATAATTTGTATAAATAGTACAACACTCTTAAGTAAGATAAATAAAAACAATAAAGATAAAATACTTTCATGGATACTTCCTGTAGCTAAAATTCTCAGCGAAAATGTTCTCATTGTACGGTTATCTTGAAAAAAGATACCCCAAAAATTATAATCTGTCGTCTGACACAATTTTTAAGTTTTCAGAACACTTATACACCAGCAGTAAGTTTTTTATTTGTAGCACAGGATTAATATGATAAATAAAAGAAGCAATCCCATAATGCCTTTCATTCCCTGTTCAAGCATGTGATGGTAACGTAAACATGATGTAAATTATTGACAAGATAGGCAGGGTGGTGGCAGTCTCCTTAAGTGACTGTCAAAATGTCCACAGATTTCGTAATTCCACAAAAAGTTTTCATACATAATTTAAACTTAAGACTTGTCAAATAAAACATTTTTTTCCATGATTTGCAGGAAAATGACAACTGTCAAATTCTCTGAAATTTTCCAGAAATTAATGAAACAGTATTTCATTTGTGATTCATTCTTTTGATCCGACTTTTTTTATTGCAAGTATTGTGGGAGGACAATATTTTATCTTAATTTTATTTTTATACAAATTATGTAAACATCTTTGGTTTCCTGACTGTACATATTTAGGGCCGAAGTGAAAAACTAGGTAGGGGTCGGGTAACCGCAACCAAACAATTATTTTTTTTTAGACCTTACTACCATCTGAACTCCCTATCAACAATGTTGCACAAATCCTTACATCAGACCCCAATTTGGACTGGATATTTCCCAAGTGCAGTTGTATCAAATGTGATTTATTTTACTCAGAAATTCATAGAACAGTCCAAGCATCATCAACTTATAGTCTGCAAGCTTGTGTAAAAATGTTGAACTGTCTGATGTGAATTAAGATGGGACTCTACCTCCCAATGGGTAATATTCTAAGTCTGACCAAAATCCCCTTACACAATAATGGTGAAATCTTTGGAAATCTACATAACAAAAGCATTGTTATGTAAATATAACTTTTTGTTTTTGACTACTAAAATTGTGGCCTCAACTAATATGATATGTATTAGGGGTGGGGTGGGATGAGGTTGTGTGTACACTTCACAATACTTGCAATAATTCCCTCCCACATCAACCAAACCTGCTAATACAACTCAATTCATGCATATTTCTGGTGTCATTTTACTGATCACACTAGCATGGTCCACATTGTGCCATTTGTTCAAAGTCCATAACTTAGTATAGACATCTATGGTGTACTATTTAGTAACATAAACTTTTACAGCACATAAGAAAAGATAAAATGTCAAATATTCAACAAATCTTTGAGTTACATGACTTTGAGCTGCAGTTTACAATCAATAGTACAAGCAAAGAATCAATGTAAAATAGACATAATATTGCTGTCACACAGCACATCATGATATTTCTGGTGAATAGCGCCCTCTAGTGTTGACATGTAAGATATCAGACATTTATTCTAGTCAGTGTGCAAAAATATCTCTATGTAGAGCAAATTTTGCAGTGACTTGGCCTAAAAAAGGGAATCTGATCTCTAAACAATCACATGGTTGTCACATGACCGATTTGTCAACTAGCGTTGTACATCACATAAAACACACCACTAGGGGGCGCTGTTCATAAGAAAGGTCAAGCTGTCTGACTTAGTGATAGTTTTGTGATCACAATTAACAGTAAGAATGTACATTGAGGTATAACCAATCAAATAGAGTTACTTCAAATTGCACTTATAATTACAAAGCTATTGTCAGAAAAAAAATCATTGACCAAACTTTTTCAAATTTTCTACATAATCTTTCAGATAAACTGCATCTTGTGGTGACCAGTTGCACAAATACTGATTTCACACAGGCAGAAAAAAAACACCTTGAAAAGGCTCTTTTAAATAAGGTTTACAAAATCTTCACACAAAAAAATGTAGTTATATTCCTGGTCTAACTTACAAGTCCAGAACGATATGCTAGATCCAAATTAGGACTAGCTAAACTATCAATAAATTTTCATGTAACAAATATGTCTCATTTTGGTTACAGATACATTAAGATACAATTACATTTATTATTTTTTTGTATTTTGGTTTCTTCACAAAGCTGGCTAATGCTGAAAAAAAGCACCAAGGCTTGGCAGGGTCTGAATTTGAAAAATCTCCAAGAAAAACCACAACACTTGTTGTACGGTAGTACAGAAGACACACTAACACACACTTCAAAACGCTCGTCTTATTTTCAGACATTTGACTACGGTACATAAAAGCAAGGTGATGGTCTGTGCAATCTCTGCACACATTTTAAATTTCTTACATACCCCGGTAATACTGTCTATTTCTGCAGCTATGCTCTAAGCCAATCAATAAGCTAGATTACAAGGCCTCGAACACCTGGCAAAATGCCTTGCTGTCATTGGCCACTGTTTAGTATCAACCAAAGTTAAAATTCAAATGAGGAGTAGTTTAATTTATTCATATAGTTGTTCATCAGTCTTGAGTTATTAAATTAAATACGATCTGGGTCAAGGGTCAAGGGTCAAGGAACCGCACAAGCTATATTTCAATGATTATGTAGCCTGCAATGTACTATTTTGAATAGGCAGTGCACAACTGTTACATACTGTAATAAAACAGTTTCCTAGTTTTAAACTTACAAATTTCTCTGTTGTATTCATAAAATAAATATTGTTGTCGGATGCTTTTTCAGAACACTCAACAAGAAACATATTAAGTAATAGAGGTACGGTCACCTTAAAGTTATAATAAACTGTCTATGCAAATATTTCAAATATATTATATAATGTTGTTTTACCATGAACATTTTTTTTTTACATGGAAACTATCATTGGCTTTCTTCAAAGTGTACTTTTTTGTACTTTCGACTGACTTTTTTTTTTTTACATTGAAACTATCATTGGCTTTCCTCAAAGTGTACTTTTTTTGTACTTTCAACTGACATGGTTTTCATTATTTCACACCAAAATGAACAAAATGTTGGGTGAATATTTTGTCAACCACATTATTGTTCGACTAGTACATTTGCATTTATGCACTGATAACGAAGCATTTTTTGTCTTGGCATGAGTTTTGTGATCGCTAACCAGACACTAATTTGTTTCATCATAGAGGTGAGATCGCTTTCCAATGTCTATGATTTCATATACCATTTCACCTTTCTGTGATTTGTACACTAACATATCTAAAGAAACAAGAAGCATGGAACAGAAGCGAAATTTTATGCACGATTGGAAGAAGACAAGTTAATCTTTGGTATCAGACACTAACATCGACAGTTTCTATGAGGGAATTTTTGATGGCTTCTCCAAAATTTTGATGATCCAATCCATCATCAATATAATCTAATTCCTGTCTAAAATCCGAATCTGTAGCGGTGTCTCCGTCACTGTCTGAATTTTGTATTGGCAATAGAGTATTGCTACATTCGTCACTACTGACTACACGCTCGTTTTCTGAAGTCGCTTTCTTAGTGGACGAAATTTCATCAGAAATTTGACTGTCGCATATATCAGAGGATGTAGAGACAAGTTCAAGATGATTTTCATTGAGGGGATTACTATTAGGAGTTGTGCTGTCCTCAGAAGACCCTACACTGGCCTGTGAGGGCGCTGTCACTACATCACTATTGGGTACACATACATTCTCCTGAGTCTTGAGGGACTCTGAGAATGTTTCACTAGCTTCACAAACAGAATTACTACCTGTACACATACTTTGTTGTGTGGTGGCAAGACTTGGACAAGTTTCATTTGTACCACTGCTAGCACCTTCCTGGCTATAACTGTCAAACAGAACCCTTTTGGGTTCATTTTGAGTAGAACATACATTACTGTCATGAGACGAAATACAAGTGTACTCACTGACATCTTGTGAACTTTGGAAGGATCCCTGGCTTTGTGACGACTCATAGATACTCTGAGAAGAAGTCACATTGTGAGTTGACTCGCAGCTGACAAAGACATTGCCCTGTGAGGGCGCACTGCTAGTATAAATAATATCATTTGCACAATCATCTGCTAAAGTGGTAAAATTTGCACTATAGTTTGACGTTACTGCACCTGAATTATAAGAATCTGAGCCTATATGACTAGCATGGCTACTGCTGACATTTTGATAACTCGTATTTTCGGCAATGACGCTACTCGCTATACTTAAAACAGGCTCGTCAAAACTACCTACGTTACTACACGGTGGACTTTGACTAGTTACAATACAGCTGCTACTGGAGCTTAATAAGTTGGCGTACTGTGGACCAGTATTTTCTGATTGGTCGGTGTAATTATGGGTACTGGTAGAACCGACCATACACATTTCCTGATTTGCGCTTTCGTCAAAACCGCTTAATTCTAGAGGGGACTGCAAGTGATACGTGGCTTCTTCAAGGTTTTGGCCTTCATCGTACGAGTAGCCATCTTGGGAACATGATTCAGAGGAGCTTTCATCGGAACTACTACTACTGCTGCCACTGCTGCTACTACTACTGCTATTGTAATTCAAAGTAGGAAGATTAACACTGTAGCTACTATGCATGTTTTCGTTTTCATCATCGCAGTCGTTAAAATGTATAACTCGGGGAAGTGTGTCATTCCGTTGTGATGTAATCTTGACTTGTACATTTTCTTCACCGGGGTAAAGACTGGGTCGCTCGACAATTCGGTACGTTGTATCTTCTGCTGTGTACAAATGATTGTAGTTTTGCTGATCATCGTTACCGAATTGAATGATGGAATGGTTCTCTGCGTACCCATTACTTTCTGTGTAGCCATTTTGTATCTGGTTTGAATTAGAAATCCCGCAGTTCTCGCCAACAGTTTGAAACATAACTTCTTCTCGTTCATCACAACTGCTGCCATTTTCCCTGTGATTAGTTGTATCAAACCCATTTTGTTTGGCTTCCATCTCCAGCCTCATAATGGTGTGAATAAAATGAGTCCGAACTCGAATGGGGTTAAACTCAACACGCCCTTGTAAGTTACCGCACCCATCTTTGCTACAACCGCAAGGAAACGACAAACGATCAACCTGACATTTTATTCCGGACAAAGTACAACTACAGGTTTCAGGATCACAATATACTTTACAATCACAGCCACATCCTTCACGTGAATAACGAATCAATTTACAGTCACGTTTTTCTGAGGCGTCGATTTTTTTGACGCCCGCTGATCGTAATATTGCCCTTCGCTTTTTGGTTGATACAGGCTGCAGAAAATAATAATCATGGACATTCAAATTTTCCAGCTCATCGTCAGTATTGTTGTCCTCCTCTTCATCGGAACATTCAGAGCCTTCCTTCATAGCTTTGTGCTGTAGTCGGCGCATTCGTATTTGTTCGCGAAGAAGTTCCCGATGTACTCTCTCCTGTTCAACTGCAAATTCTCCGAGCGAAAACTTTGACACATTTTCATGTTGGCTGGACATACCTGTCAAGAATGGGTAAAAACAAGTTTTAGAAAACTATACAATGGCTTTCATGTAGACAGATTTTTAATGCAGACATAATGTACAAACTGTACTATATGACGATACAGTGTCAAAAACATATAAGGGTGCAAATCTTAAGTCTTTTAAGTCTGAATTCAAAATGATAGCCAGACTTTTTGCAAAATGTTCAAGTTTTCCCAATGTCTTCATTTTCTTGCCAATACATGTATCCAAGATTTAAGGAAAATATTTATAAATGTTTACGTTTGACTTTGAGATAGAAAATCAATTCAAGTCTAAGAAAAAGGTCTGTATCAGTGTATTATAGAACTTGGGCACTCATCAATTCTTTTGCATCACATGTATGTAATTGTTTTGGGTACTTCTAACACTGTCTAACACTGTCTAATAACTAAAGTGTTTTCCTTGCTTGCCATAATCTGATTCCATACCAAGTGTAAAATAACACTGGTTTAATTCTAAGACTATCACATGTAGCCTTTCCAACTGTAGTCAATTTTTTAAACAATATTGTCAGCTAACAAACAGCAAACTGATTACAGTGTAATGAGAGTGTCACAACTGTGATTATCTATAGCTCTCTAAGTGAGATGTAGACATCTTGTGATAGTTATGTTTATTCTCTAGTCATTTTATGACTAATTTGTGCTTTGTACTACTACTGGTAACATTGATTAAAGATTGTTTACAGTAAGAGAGACACCACATACTGGGCTGATTATTAAAGTGGCACAAGCTGAGTTTATAAACTTTTTACTCAACTGAAAATACTTACATAAAACCTCGATTTACCTATTATAGTATAAATAATGTCAATGCATGTTTTCTATTCTATGAGTTGTACTTACCAAGGGTAGAACCTCCTTGACTTGGTACACAAGTAAAGCCTTGTAATCGTTTAAAATAAAACACTGTCACGCTATCAAATTGTACTCTTTTCCTCCTTTTGCTTCTTTTTGTCGGTTCTGTAAACAAAAACAACAACAAAAATAACGTCAGTAACATAGACATAATCAAAGCCCAAACTGATTGTTGCTGTGGTTATGGATAAAATATGGCTGCATTTACATGTATAGAAACCCTGCTTGATCTTGATATTCTTCCAAATGCATATGAATATTTTAAGAAATTTGGACACTCAATTGACCATGGAAATCAACACCCATGATTGTCAAATGTGATTTTCATTGCATTAAAATGCTGAGTGAAAGAAGCTAACGAGATGCCCTCACTTAAAAGGGATGAGGAGATTGAAATACTGGCAGTATACATGTACATGTACAACACCTTCCTCCCATCGGATGACAAGTTTACGTATAGCCAAAGGTGATATTTATGCCAAAAACTGTTTGTCTTTGTATGGATTTTTTTTTTCATTTTGAGGATATACCATGTGGTACTGATAGTAGAATGGGAGCTACATATAACAACTGGTGCTCCAGGGAAAAAACTTGAAATTAGACAAAACTAACTGTTCTTGAGTACATGCATTGCATGCTAAAGCAATATAATAGCAAAATTCAATTTGCTAGAGACATAAACACTGCAGGGTGAGAAATGATTGCCCTGTGGTGAGAAACACTCACACTGTGGTGAAAAAAGGCAGGCCCTGTGGTTACCGTGGTTACAGTAGTCTGTAAGATATGACATTCATGTCACACTATCACCACTTGCATGGTTTAGAAATCTGACAGTGCTGAATCTGACGTACACTGCAGTCTTACAGTCTAGCCTTGTGGTGAGAAGTAGAGTATAATAATGAGGTGTTTACTCCTATACATGCATGTACATTGTATATGTTGTTTGGTAGAGCTAGGGAATTTTAAGCAAGCACAACACTATGAATACATACTATACCCTTTTATCAATATCAGAGAACAAACAAATATAGACAAAAATCTACAGTGTACCAGTCAACACTTGTGTGTCCATACAGTAACCACATGGTGTGAGGTGACGAATGAAGGCTTGTGAGTACATGTAGTTCACTTTATTGAACAATCAAATGCTTTCTAAGTGCCCAACACAACAGTTTTGTATTAATTACACGGTATATTTTGCGAAGTGGGTGTTGTGCTAAATCAGAAATACACTTTATTTTTTTGGCAGTAAATATTTGCCACGTTGTGTTCTGTATTGTATGTAAATATAGCGCTATATTTGTGACCATGATCATGACCATGACTATATGTATGCATGACAGTATAAAACGTTACCAGACTCAAATAACTCTGTAATCAACACTGATCAACATAGCCAAGGTCACATTCACAACATTTCAGTCTGTCATTTTTCATTTTCATCTCAAGGCTAAATGTGTTTTATATACTGTGTAATGAGATAATGTATGTATATTAAAACACAAATTAACATAGGTTCCATTGTGATTACATGTACATGTATCACCTACTGGTGACCTACAAAATGTAGTTATAGCAGATATAGGTCTGCATTCTAAGTTCTAAGTCTGCAATTTGTGATGTTTATATCAAGTTCAAAAGTGTTTATTATGTGATGTGTGCAACAGGGCATACAGATTCATTGAAAAGTCATTTACAATCTATCAATGCATACTTTCTATATGGTACATGTATTACAGCTGCTGTGTTGATCACTCAGATTTATGAGATGGCCACCTACATGTACTATATATACATTTATACCAGTACATTTGTTATTTTCATATCAAGGCTACATTTGTTTACATGTATAGTATGATAATGTATACACATTGACAGTTACTCACAACCTATTTATAGACATACATGTACAGTATGTTCTGTCTGTGTTACAGCTGTTGCATTGATTACTAAGATTTATAGTCTAGTATTGTTAGGATTTTCACCTCCACTCACTCTTGTGGTTTAGTTAGAAACCAAGTTGGCATCTAGACTACAAAATTTCTAACATAGGCACTTCCATCAAAAGTCTCTGCAATTTACATGTATATTTCTATTTCCAGGTTTCAATATTTTTAATATTTTGTGTTTTCCCCTTGGATAGTGACTGCATGTACAAACACGGATAAAAAAAATTGTGAGGTATTAAATGATGTGCACTCTCACCAAAAACATTTCTTTTTTATTTGCCTACACTATCACTTAACACTCTGTTAATAGATATGTTCTATAGGTATTAAAGCCATTGTGTTGACAATCTAGATCCGATATACATTTGTAGATGTTTGCCAACATTCTATTACATTTTCTGTAAATTGTTATCTTCATGTCAAGGCTATACAAAATGTATTTCTAAGTGTATGTCAAAGAGTCATTTAGTCTATTAATAGATTTGTTCTATGGCTACTACAGCTGTTGTCTTGACCACTTCAATTTAATAGATTACTTTCTCTTAAAGTCTGTAATTTCTTACCTTCATATCAGAGACTAAATTTGTTATTATGTGTGAAATATGATAATGTACAGATATTGACAAAGTAATAGTTGTAATTTGTGTTTCTCATAGCTTCTCAAATGTCGTCTGGCAATTTTAGTATTACAGGTATCTGTATTGTTGATGTGCAAACACCAATTCTGGTTGTCATGGATACCTATGATGTGCAGACATCAATTCTGGTTGTCACGGATATACATGTAGCAAATAGCCTAATAGGGTCAAATGTGGAGAAATACTAAAACTAAGTGTTTAGGAGCCCTACTGTATCTGTATTGTTGACATTGGTACATTGTATATTATACCATGCACAAGCCAAGCTGAACAAAAAATATGGAATATATACTCTGGTCATTCCACATCACGATAACGTGTGTCTATGTCACTAGTTCTGCTGTGTTCGAAGTTTGAGTCAAAACGTTCAAAATTGCCATTACTTTCCAAGGTTTTTCTTTGATATTACTGGCGCTGGTATAAATTATGATTATGTTATTCTCCATAGATTTTTCCATTCAGCTGGAAAATACTTGTGACCCGAGGGTTGTCACTACTTGTTTAGTGACTCGTAAAGGCCCTTAGGTCACTCGTATTTTTCCTTGGCTGAATGAAGAAAAATATTGGAGAATAATATCTAAGTATTAAGTTAATATACGTGTAGGACCATCATCACATGCTTCCAAAATTTCCTAAACCCCCCCCCCCCCCCCCCCCCCCACCACAACCACAACCACCACCACCACCACCACCCACCAGTTATCTGTCATTTCTTACCTGTACAAGTTGATACATTGCTACTACAATTCTCACTGCCAGATGAATCATTCAAATCAGATATTTGGGACTGAGTTGTTTCTGGAGTTGTCTCTGATGATGTTGGGCTCTCGGATCGTTTTCTTTTCAGCATCCTGATGGCTATCCCTGCAACCACTGACAGCTGCTTAGAAAGTTATACAATACAGCACCAATAATTGGAGGAAGTATTTACCAAATTATCACCTGTGTTTTCGCATTATTGTGGCAGAGCAATCTGTAGACAAAGAATAAACAAAGAGACTGGGTAATTAGTCAGTGAAAAAGTGATAAATCCAGTACAGTTACTAATAGTTGTACCTGGAACAGTGCGCCCTCTACTGATAGCCAAATTTTGTTGTTATGTGTCAAAATGAGAAAATCTGGGATTTCTTGCAAGTAACCACATAGTAATATTTGTGTAATATTAGGTTTGTCACAACTGTAAGTAACCTATATATTTCACATGTACTGAAAAATATAGTATTTATGAGTCACATCTCAAATTTTTGTCTAATATTTTAAGAGGATCATTT
Source organism: Glandiceps talaboti (assembly GCF_964340395.1). Classification (NCBI taxonomy): domain Eukaryota; kingdom Metazoa; phylum Hemichordata; class Enteropneusta; family Spengelidae; genus Glandiceps; species Glandiceps talaboti. Next base: position 3,899,713 of record NC_135568.1, read on the forward strand.
CAAATATGTCCTTGGCTTCTGAAAAGCCATCATTAATCATGAATCAATATTGATATAGTTTTATTAGTCTACATTTTTTCATTTCCAACTGTAAATCAAACATATCTTGGAATATACAATTTGATAGAGTGTGTATAAATCCGCTTGTCCAGTCATACATGTACAGAATACAAATGAGAGAGTAAACAGAACAAATGGAAACAAATCAATGCATTTACAGTGTTTTTGCTAAGGTTTGGGAACCCCGGTAACAGAAAGGGGGAAAGAGGTAAAACTGGTAGTGCTTCCCATGCAATGTATCACAGTTTAGGTGGGGAACCCTGGTAAAATGATGTGGGAACCCAGGTAGATTTTACCTACTTACCGCCATAAATAAAACACTGATTTATCATTTTTAACACAAATTCAACTAAGCCTTAATTACCATGGAGACAATTTATCACAAAGTGGAAATAAATCAATGTATAATACAACATAAATTTGTCATAAATACAGATATTGAAATAAAATATACATAGTGTTAAATCTGAAGAAACAAAATTAGACTGTATGTAAAATACTGAAAACCTAGATATTTTCACTACTACAAAATTTGCGATTTCAGTTCTCAAAGACCAATATTCTCTAATTACTAGACTGGTACATTGTGTTCATGTGCAAGAACACATTTTAGTCATTATTTATTTTTGCGTTTTTGTTTTCCAGTGAAATTAGCGAAAATAAGTTTTTTGCGAAATATGTCCATGTTTACAGTACCCTACCCTGTTACCTTTCTTTTAATATTAGTAATGTTATAAATTTGAGTTTGAATGACGATTTTATCACCCCTCCCCCTTATTTTGAATTTTTCTGGGGAGGGAGAAGTATAAAATGTTTAATATCTGTATACTAAAACATTCAATACGTTAATATCATTAAATACAATGTTTGATGTTAACTTGCCACTTTCTCCATGTTGTTTTTCTCTGGGAGAAGGTACAGATATACATGTAAAATGGTTAGTATCTACCGGTATATGTAAATGTATTATATACGTGAATTACCTGTTAATTTTTTGGTGTCAAACTTTTCTTGTTATTAAGTTTTTTTAGTTTTATCATTAATTCATTCCAGCTAATTGTCAAAACAAGATATGCTTTCTGAAAAATTCTGACAAACAAATCAATTTTGAAACTGAAAAATACAACTCCAATCAGAGCATCCTTTCTCAGTTGCAGCTTTCTTATAAGTAATCCCAGGATGCCAATTTACTCTCCTGGTGAAATGAAATGCATCACATGTTGCTATGGCAACATCGTGTGGTTTCATTAAAAGATGTTCACTGGGAAAATGTCATGTCACACAAGGTCACTTCAGTGATTTCTTTGCTTCTGCTAATATCCTACTGTAGACCATACATGTATTTCCATTCCTCTATTCATGATTAACTATCCAGTCAGGAGAGTTTCCCATTATTATTTCTCCTCATAATACCTTATTACAGACAATAATTTCTACTTTTTTGTTCCCGTTTTCCCATTATTATTTCAATTTTTGAAAGAACGTATTTAAGTGATATCTCACATGTGGATTGCACATACATGTATATTAAATGGCAGTGACTGTGTTAACAAATCCATGTACATATATAATTTTAATCCATTGTAGTGTTTGGGTTAGTGCAGTGTTAGCCTAACGACAGCCATCTTGTCACTCTATAACAGTATTGTTTTACAATATTTAGCATTACAGACATAGTAATACAAAATGTAAAATTTCAAACAGAAATTATTACCCTTGATTTTTATTACAGGTATAAAAAAATGTACGCACACATTGCATGCATACAAGTGTAAACCATACATGTACATGTAGCTGTTAAAGGAATACATTTTTTCATTAAATTGACACATACAATGATAATATCACATGGTACCTGGCAATAGCTGTCCATATTCAAATTTTCATATCAAGAAATGTAATTTCACATACATGTACGCTATTATTAAAACTGTGTATCAGTTTTTATTCAGATATTACAAAAACGAAATTTTTTAATTTTAATTTTAATGAAATACAATATACAAGTTTTGGTTTACTGTATTATAATGTTTAATTTAAATTTTAATGAAATACAAATTGAGCACTTGTACGCAAATATTGATATAGTCAAACTTCTGCTAAACTTCGTTTTGGTTATCCATAGTACTTCACATGACTAGCCTACCAGAAAGACAGGGTGACTTTTTTTGAAAGTGCTATACAAGTGTTTATAATAGCCAAACAATGTGTATGTACATGCAGTTGGTAATAACTAGTCTTCATGTACCATTTTGTAATATTCCAAATTTAATAATTATTACATACATGTACCAAATTTAGTAATCACTGTATTCCATATTTGGTAACAAGTAGTACTAGCTGATTCCATATTTGGTAATTGCTACATGCCATATTTGGCAATATTGTGCCTGTGCTTGTGACAACACTTGTCCTACCATAGTGACTGAGCACTTTCTTTTCTATAAGGTTTACGCTGTCATGTGACTACTGTATATGTTAATTATGGGCAAAGGTTGATATTTCCTATATAACACAATACACATTTGCAGACACGTCTCATTTGTCATATTGAATTCATAAATTTGATGATCAACAGACATTTCTTGTACAGACTAAAATTATTTTTGTAAAAAAATCTACAGAGGTAGAAATTTTTCTTTTCCTATAAAACTTTTACACACATTTGAACAAAACCGTGATGACAGAATATATAAATTCTTAGAACGCATGAATGCATTCCATTTATCATTCACTGACGTTGTAATCCAATACAATCTACAGAATGTCAATTCTGTCTGGGATTTCTAGTCGTTTTTTCTCTCTCTCCAGAATCAACATTGAACCCATTGCATTTACCATACACTTCCCCACTTCTTAGTCTTCTACATACAAATGTATTTGCCATTCATTGCCCCCCTCCCCCCACATACGCAATGTTAAGATGACGATTCCCCCTCCCCCAACTACTGAAGTAATGTACATGTATATTGTATTCACTTACAAATGAATTAAACAATCAGGTTTGTCATTCACCCCTCCCCCTAAATACAGCTGTACTGTTGAAATGGTCATTCCCCCCTTACTGTTGAAGTGATGTATTCCACACAAATGAATCAACCAAGTAATCTGCCATTCATCTCCTTCCCTGCTGTTGAAACGATTATCTCCCATCCCTCCCCCACTGGTTAAGTGATATACATTTTATATTCCACACAAATGAATCAACCATGTAATCTGCCATTCATCCCCCCCCCCCCTCTGTTGAAATAATCTTCTCCCACCCCTCCCCCATTGGTTAAGTGATGTATTCCACACAAATGAATCAACCAAATAATCTGCCATTCATCTCTTTCCCTGCTGTTGAAATGATCTTCTCCCACTCCTCCCCCACTGGTGATGTGATGTATTTCCATACAAAATGAACTAACCATAAAACCAGGACATGTACATTTACATGTTTGCCATACATTCTCCTCCAGCAAACAACAAATCATTTCCCACAGTAATAGAACTCTTTTGGCCTTTACAAAAGACACTAAATCATTTTCACACAGATATATTTCAACAGATATCATTAGCATTCCCAGTGTAGTGATTAGAGAAGCAGATGAAATGTACGATGATGCAAATGTTGCCTAGCAACACTTTGAGAATAAAGACTGTTTGGATATCCAATTTCCATAGGGATCTGAGTGCCTAGAGAAATGAATCATGTGAAATTTTAACAATCAACAAAATTTCAATTTGTAGACCACATTTAATCATTTCTTTTACATGAAAACCTAACAGTATGCTCACCACTGTGGACAGATATGAGAAATTAGATAACAAGTCCTCTGTATTTAACAACGCATTCTCTCCACCCCTCCCCCTCCCCTCCCCTCCCCCCACACATATGTATTGTTGTTTGAAATATGTCCAAATTGACGTACAATCTTATCAGAAAGGTTACCCCTTATATATTTTTGTGGTGACAATTTAAATTTGGATTGACTGGCAGATGCATGTATATGAGTCTTTTCTATACACCCCCCCCCCCCCCCCACCCAGACTGTGCCCCCCCCCCCTCCATGGGCTAAAAAGGAGGTTTATATATTGTGTATATGGTATCAAACACGGCACAGGGATCTTGTTATATTATATACTCATTACTTGCATTTGGTTTATATGTACTTATGCAGTTTTGGTTAAACCCCCCCCCCCCCCCCCCCCCCCCTTCCGGTCTGGCTATATCACGTCATTCAATCATCCTATTTACATAACGTTTGATGGCTTCCACTTTAGATAAACATGTAGAGGCTATATCGAAATATTTTCATATCTTGGTTTTTAGCCAGCCAGTAAGGAATTCAATGTCATACAACAAATAAATAATTGTACCTGTCAGATTGTCTATTGATGCTATATAATTGTTGGCAATTGAGTAGTGGACATGTCATTTCTTGTGTTTTCACCTACAGCTGCAGTATTGTGTGTGTTTTCACTGGACAAAGACTGCCATGACAACAGTCAGAATCTGTCAGCTTTGAGATGATTTTTGTAATCACTCAGTCTGTAAAATGGACACGTAGTAGTTGTGATTAATTACGTTGTCCTCAGTTGACCTGTGGAGTCTAACAACAGGTTGGTTTGTAGTGTTTACAATTCACATCTGTTGTGTGTCTCTCTCTTTCTGTCTGTCTGTCTGTCTGTCTGTCTGTCTGTCTGTCTGTCTGTCTGTCTGTCTGTCTGTCTGTCTGTCTCTCTCTCTCTCTCTCTCTCTCTCTCTCTCTCACTACATGAATCACATAATAAGCAAAATCCATCTAACTACTGTCAACTTTTTTATGTTTGGCCACATCATCTACTTGAAGTGCCTGATCTGCTTACATACATGTATATGTACATAAGGTTGTGTTTAAAGTGGTCATATGGATGACGATTATTATTTATTTTGGATTTTTAATTTATAAAACAGTTTTATCATGGCATCCTACTTGAAACATCAATGTAAATGAACATTGTCTAAGTCTGTGTTAATTACCAGACAGGTACACTGTGTTCAATGTACAAGAAAGCATTTTAGTCACTACTAATTTTTGCATTTTTGTTTTCAAGCGAATTAATCAAAAATAAGTCTTCAGTGAAAATTTCCAGGTTTACAGTATAGTAGCTCACACAGCAGCTCATTGACTAGTACGCATGCACATCCTATATACTATGCAATTTTTTTGGTGGTTTTGGTGCAAATGACTACAGAAATGCGTTTTATAGACTATGCGCATTCTCCATGTGGAGGACACTATCTACAATATCATTGTGAGGCAGGCGGTCACAAATGAATCTACCCTGCGTGAGCTTATGGGCTTTGCCTAGTTACATGTATATTATTAATGGCTTCAATTCTTGATACCTGCAATAGAACTTTACCATGATCTAGGCATGTCATAACATTAAAGATTATTCGATTTCTTGGTCAACACCATTACTTTCCTTAGGTGTGCATGAGAATAAGTCAACCTTGTTCTATTTTGACCCTCTAGTGTGAAGTGAAATTCTTTAGCAGGTATTGATTTGCAAGAATGAATGTTCATGGACTCTGGGTCCATAGTTAGTAATGACAATTTCTACTCACGGAGTCAAAATAAATTCTTGGAAGCAAATTCTAAATTTTCGCTGTCATCTCTTCAGCATTGTCAGGGTTGTATTTTCTTCTCAATGGATCAATTTTGACAACATTTTCAAAGCTTTTTGTGGTCGATGATCAATAAAGGCAAACATTAGTGTTTCAGAATTACATACAAATGTAATACAAAAAGACTTCTTTCTCTGTTTTCATCAATTTCTAGTAATGTTTTACAAAGCTATGGACAAAATGTAGTGTACGATACGTAGTGATCAATACAGCTGGTATTCCTGGGATAAAGTACCTGCATATATAAAATATACAGTGTATTGAAATAATTTGTATTTATCTAACAGTAACAATGAACAAATCTGATAGTCTGGTTGCCGATGGCGACATGTAAACTGATAACAGTGGTTTACCAATCACAGCTGAAGGGTGTGTTGGCTGTTTTTTAATTTTAAACACATCTGGATTGCACATGGCAAGTCTGGTTGCAGTTGATATAGGCTGTAATGTGTACATGTACTGCATGTTGTTCAGTCCTGTAGTATCAGGCTTCTAAACCACAATGCGAGTGGTTCTGATATTGTGGCATGACTATCTTGCAGACTAGTTGGCCTAAATCAATGTATAGTTTATTAAATTGTAAAAATTATTGATTGAAAATATTTCGCTAGATTCTAGAAATGAGAACTACAGGTACAATGTACAAACGTATAGGTACAATGTATGATATGTTGCCCTTAAAAAAGATTATGAATGTTGAATAAATAATTCAGAAACATCTAGGCACTAATTTCACACTGTGCTTATTCCAGTCCTATCAGTGATTATTGGCATCAGTGAACACATACTAGTGGTATTTGTAATGCAATAGAATACACTACTAAAAAACATTATTGTATACCTGTACATGTACATGTAAATGTAACACTGGAACCTCATGGAATTAATAGATTATTTACATCATTCCCTAACTACACTTATTCTATCTTGCAGGCTTGTTTTAGTAGGTTCTTTTTGGTGCGCGTTTTTAAATCTTTGTGAGCGTACCTCACCATTGATACTCACACGGTTATCGTTCTATTCCATAACATTCAAATATATAGTTGGGTTGTTATCGTCCTTGATTGTATTGATTTATTCGGACTGTATAACTCGTTCCTTATGCATTTCTTTGTACATGCACATACACATAACAGCACAATTTGTCCATGTACACAAGCCCCCCCCAAATGGTAGTAATTTTGCTGAAATTTCCTGTTTTGGATAAATGCAGTTGTATGAGAATTTATTGAGAAATATACATATATGTATACGGTATATGTATATTTCTCAAACAACTGCTGTGAAAGTATGCATACCACATATACATGTACCAATATTGTAATTATTTTTTCATGCATGTACTTTATATTGTAGAATATTTACAGTTCGTATCAATTTAATTCAAGTTTCTGATAATACCACGAAATAAAAATATTGGACGATAACTACGGCAACCATATACGTTCACTTATGTTAATGTCACAGTTCATGTTTACATCACTGTACAGAACTTGTAGTCATACATTCTTAATTTGTGATAATCATAAATTGTGCAATATTGCTTTCATGTTGACAATACAAGCCATAAAAATAAATCTTCCACAACATGTACATTTTTTTTGTATGTATCGTTGAATTACACATGATGAACATTGTAGTACAGGAAATGGAAACACAGGGTTAACTGAAATCTCTTGCCATTTCACAAATACATCAAGAATCATGAATATTTACACCGTGTAGAACTAAGACAAGTTATTGTCTTTGAACAGAAAATATGGATTATATACCTTGGTCGTTCTACATCACGACAACTTTGTTGTTTTCTGTATAGCCTTAGGATACTTGATCCTGTTGTTGGTTGCATAATTTATTGCAAATTGACAAGAGCTATGGGTCAAAACATTCCAAATCACCATTATTTTTCTCAATATTTAATAAATTTCTGCTTGAGGTGATACAATTATATTATCACTAACATTTGTCTTCATTCAACTGGAAAAAATACTTGTGACCTAAGGGGCCCTGTCACTTCTCGTCTATTGCCTCCTAGTGACAAGGCCCCTTAGGTCACCAGTATTTTCCTTGGCTGAACGAAGAAAAATGTTGGGAATAACATATAATTGTAATTCATTGGATGTTCTTTAGTATGCTCTATTGATTTTAGAGGGTTTTTTCACTGGGAATTCATTTTTGGCAAAAAGAATAACACATCCATAAAAATAGTAAAACTATATTTCATATAAAAAAATACACAGTATTTCACAGTACCTCCACCTTTAGACATATTGATATTAGAAATCCATCAATATGGTGAACGGCATCATTATTTCTTTGATATGCCTCAAAGTTGTGTAACAAAAAAAGATAACCTTAGTCATTTGAATCCCAGTTGGACAAAGCAAATTATTACGGTGGAGTGTGGAGGATTTTATTCAGAAATGTCACCACGACGAAGATCTGCTTTTAGTTGACTGACGTCAGTTATTCCATTGATATCGTCTGTCTAAGCACCAGCTACATGTACATACAGTATTCAATTAACCAAATGACATTTTCAGTTCTACATATATAGAAACTCATTTTGTGCAAAGCTTTGCAGTGACTCAAATCCAGGGATTAATTTATTTTTCCATTTCCCTAATTGATGCTGTATGCAGCATGAATACAGAGAGTGGAGAACAAATTCTGGAGTGCTGCTGTGCATCCCTTTGTAGCTGCGTATGTCTGTACTGCACATCTCTTCATGTGCAACATACAATGTGCACATCTCTTCATGTGCAACATACAACGTACATGTACATTTTGTATGTGTAATGACTGTACAACATCACTGACTATACAAAGTACATTTTGTATATGTACATGTACAAATGGAATATATACACCATCAGTGCAATGGTATTATATGAATAAAACGTCCATACATACATGTACATGTACATGTCTACGCAACCTGTACAATGGGTTGGCATGACTTTAAGAATGATTACAGGCATGTAGTCTGTGCAATGTCATAGCTATATGAACATGACGTCTTTTGATACGAACTGACTATGCAATGTCAGGAGTACATGTAGATGTATACGAACAGAATTACATCTTGATATGTACATTGTACATCTCTACATTTGTATATGTGCACTGTACATCTCTATACATGTATGTGCACCGTTTGTGTGTTCTTGCATGGAATGGTAGAAATTCAAACTCGTATTCCTTTGGCAACTTGGGAGGATATCCCATTCCTGAGATTGTTTTCCCATTAGCACACTGCTTGTGAACACAGACTCACAGTATGGCGGCAAAACCAACTTGGCATGGATTCAACCCCTATACGCACTATTTACTACTTTTGTATATGTGCTTTGAAGTGGTCACTGTAATAACCCTTTTATTCCCACACCTATAATTAGTGCAGTGGTTTTAATTCTTTCTCTAACCCATTCATAGTTATCAAACCATGCACTGACCATTGCTATTTTTGGACTCACCCTACTCTATGTTTTGCTCCATGGGTCGTATCAACTATAAAATGAGGAACTAAATATAGATACTATGACCTAGTCAACTGACCTTTCACTATACAGCAAACAATATACTAACTGTTCTCAATTATTTCTATACATACATGTATGTATGTACACAGTTTTAGAACATGGAAATAAGTTATAAATATGAGTAAGTTTCATTTTCGTTGAACAAAACAAAAACAGACATTGTTTTTATTGAAGTCCAATTTTAGGTTTAATAAACAGTTATGTGGCAGTCTCCTGTAGAGCTATAGAAAAGATTAGTCCAGAACAAATAAGAATTCTTTCTAATTGGTATGGCTCATATGATTAGTTAACACTAACACAAACCTGGGATTGAATCCTGGGCCTTTATGAGAAATGGCAGTTGTGTGAAATCCCAAGGATCTTTATTTGGCTTCAGACCAAAATTACATTGTATGTAGTCTATGTAAGTTTTACCAGTTTTTCCTGTCAATTCTGTTTGCAATATTCCCAAATCTCAGTAAAATAAATTGTGAAGCTCCATAACAAATAATGTACAAAAATGTGCATGTGGTATTGATACTGTAAATATAACCTAAAGGTGTGCACACACGTGTAAGACCAAGGTTTTAAACTAACTAGTCTATTCAAAAATACAGTAGATGAAGTACTAGTATACTATAACATCACTACACATGCGTTGTTCAACACCGGCTGTAAACACACAAGTGATGTATTGTTCTTAATTTTGTCAACATGTTATTTTATACTCTAGCCTTCAGACATGTTACTGTGTTTACCTGCATACAGTATTTTTTTCTTGATAATTTCTTAGCGTTGTTTGGTGGGGTGAAATTTGATCATCCTGTAGACATTTTATACCAAATATTTACAATATTATCCACTTTGCTAAAATCTGAAGGCCAATTGCCACCATACACAGGCCTTGAATGTAAGCCACACATAAAACTACAGAGTATTGTGATTCCCTAGGTAAACATAGAACAATATTCATTCACAGCTCACAATACATACATGTATGACCACAGTCCCTTTGATAATGGAACTGCAATAACTTCTGATCTTGCATGTAGACCCCATAGAGTACCGTAGTACAAAGACTGGCATGAATATTGCATTTTACAGACTATTACTAGTATACAATATATATATAGTACTATGTAACTGTAGGCTTGCTTTTCCTAAGAATCATTTCAATGCAATTTGCAAGTTTGAAAGTGATATAATAATACATGCATATGTACATTGTATGATTTATATGTATTGTGTACTTGTGTAAGATATTGTTCAAATACAAAATGTCAGTGAACAAGTTAATACAACAGAGCATTATAGAGTGCAAGAAAATAATGGATCTCTCTGTTCATTATAATGTAGTAGCACTTGGAGAGAGAGAGAAAAAGAAAGAGAGAGAGAGAGAGAGAGAGAGAGAGAGAGAGAGAGAGAGAGAGAGAGAGAGAGAGAGAGAGAGAGAGAGAGAGACAGACAGACAGAGAAAGACAGAGAGAGACACAGAGAAAGAGAGAGAGAGAGAGCGAGAGAGAGAGAGAGAGACAGAGAGACAGAGACAGAGAGAGAGAAAGACAGAGACAGAGACAGACAAGCAGAAGCTATAATGATTGGTCATTGGTGTCTACAATGATACGACGACACCTACATATAGGAATCCTATACAATGTACATAATGACGTCTGCATGGTCAGGTGAGCTAGCAATATGATGAAATAATTGGGAAGTTATAATATACAGAATATTCTATAGGAATAATTGGTAAGCCAGACATTCACCAAATGACAGCATTTATTACATGTAAGTGGCAAACTGCTTTTCAGCACAGTCATTTTGTTTGAAATAATCAAGCTCTTAATACATCTTGCGATTTGAAAACACAAATCTTATAAATATTAAACTGTATTTAAAAATTGATGAAGTTGAAATCTCTGGATATAGTCAAGTAAGATAGGTTGATTAATTTGGTAGTTTTACTGCAATGTTGACCTACAAAATGTATTTCTAGTGATAAATGGTTTGAGACAACAGCTGCTAACAACAGCAGTATTCACTGAGAATTCAAAACAATGTCAACAAACATAAGTCTGTGTGTGTCAGGCAGGGGGGGGGGGTTAGACTTTAATACACAGGGGGTAATTTTAAAACTACATGTTTGCATTGGGTGCACTGATTTTAGGGTGCAAACCCAACAATCAATTTGATTGGATGTACATGTATTGTACTATATTGCAGCATGTATATGTATGTTAACAGCTACACAAATACATAAACCTACAGATGATTCAACACTGTTCACGGTGTACAAAGAGTAAATCATTTTCAGTTTTAAAAAATGTTCTAGTTTCAGCTTCTTTAAAACTCCAGTCATAAATGCAGGATATACAAGATATTCCTGTATTTATATAAATTATAATAACTAAAATTATATTATTCTAACAAATTGGTGCATGACTTTCATACAACGATAAATGACACTAAACCGAAATTGGATTACAGGTATATAAGTGGATATGTAAAAATTACAGATATTATCGAATACATATATTTCCATAATTTCCAAGCACAATGATTGAATTCAGATCACATCTGTATTGAAACATATGTTTTCTAAGAATTGAGAGAATTCAAATATTATCATCATATTAAAGAGTAAAACACAAGACAATACACCAAATACACTGTATTCTGGCTGTCAAATTGCAAGACTTCAAATATTTCTAGGATAAAAATAATTTTTCTTTTGGTTTTGCCATTTTCAGACAAAGGGATCCTCCAATATGCTAACCAAAAGTTGACCTATTTTCCTCACTCTCAACAGCTGTTTATATAGAGGTCACCAAAAATTCAAAATTTAATTAAAAATATTCAGTTTGATAAAAAGACTAAGGATCATAATTTTAATAGAATTATATATTATATTATATTTAATCTCTATTTTGTTTCATTTATATTTTCCAGGATTATGCGAATTTTGAACAAATAAAATTATGGATTTTATAAACGAGATATTATGGAGTGTTATGATCTCCATGACTTGTAAAAAGATGAATCTCGAGTATACATGTACACCAACTACAGTTGAGGACCCCCCCCAAAAAAATAAAATAAAATAAAATAAATAAATAAATAAATAAAAAAATAAAAATCTATACTCTAAATCTTGAATTTTCTAGGAGACAACCCTCTCCCACTTGATTTTAAAAAAACAAACAGGGAAACAGTCATAATTAATACATGTAGGTTTTCCCACAATGACTAAAAATACACTTCCTGTCTACACAATCACCATGACTGATTTCACAGAATTTTGAAGATGAATGGTGGACAAGAAGAAAATTAAATATTGATAATTATGAATGTACATGTACACATTTGTTTGAACACAAATAGTATTATTACAATTTAGATAATGGCTTGTAGATTACACTTACAAACATTACATGTAAAATGAACATAGAAGGGATATGTTTTAATAAAAAAAATCGGTAAATGCAGACATTTCTCTGTCATTTTCCTTCTTGGCATGAAGTTCTACTATTAATAATTTTAAAGTACCATTTATTACTACAGTTATTGAACTTGAGGGGCAAAAAATACATTTAGGCGAAACCTACTGAAGGTGTCACCTTGATACAAAGTAGCAATATACACGTACAGACGTGTTTGTTTCGATGTCCCTGAAACTGAGCTTTCAGACACGATCTAATCAGCTGTAAATATCATATTTGCCGATCTCAGCATGTCATGTCTTCGGCATAGTTTCATCTCAAATTTAAGACAACAATATTGCATTATCATCATTTTAACACACACAATGATATATAACTGAAAAAATATTTTGATACGAAAACGCACGTACACCGCTACTACTGCATAGACTACGTAGCTAGTACATTAGGGCGCCCTGATAAATTAAAACAATTTTCTCATTGAATTAAACTACAAGTGTCTTCGTCCCAATTATACTTGAATTAAACAATGACACTCCATAGTTGTTCAACAGACGATAAAAGGTTAATCGGAAAATTAAAATCTATAGAGAAATGACAAAAATAGTAGTATTTGAAATACCATATTAAAATTCAAAAATTAACATAAATCCAACATACGTTCGCTTCTATCATACTGCAGACAAAGAAAAATGCTCCACACATGCTCATAATTCGACAATATCTCGTCAATAAAACCATGATTACATTTCGAATAAACACGTGTATCAATAAAGAAATATTACTCGTAAACGTTACTACTGTCTGATTAAAACGGATAAAATTTCTATCATTAATGTGGTTGAAATACAAACGCTGTGTGTTCCCCTACACGGCCCCATTCTATGCCATTTAAATGCGAGTCTCTTTGCTTAATATCTTCAACTTACCTTCGTTATGGGAGCTAAATTGGACGCAATCCCGATCGAGTTATATAAGATTTACTGGAATCTCTGTACAACGTCCTAGTAAATGAAATAGCCGGTGTTAAAGGCGATTTTTGTTGCGTGAATATTGAAATAGGCTCGAAAATCTCATTCAATCAAACCCAATATCCAGAGTAGACAGAAGCACGGCTAATGAGCTCACATATGTACACGTCCGACAACATAGTTCCGGAGGTAATTTTTACACCAATGGAATAAATGATGATTTTGACTCACCTTCAATTCAAGAGACTTATCTAAGGAAATGTATTTTGGGAATGAATAGTACGGAACGACACTGAAAGGATATGAGGAACAGACGGCAGTAATTTTCCATGTATTCAAATTAGCACACCCCACACGCTCAATGATATTCAAAAAATGTCTGACGTCAGACTATTAGGACATTCCATTCACTTCCTTTGGGGAACGAAGTATTACCGCGTTCGAACACTATTCTACTCTAGCGGTCAAAAAGCTCACAAATAAAAAATATTATATCATAGACAGATTTATTACATTACACAATCATTACTACAAATAAAATCTTGATTTCGCTGGTCTCTCGCGTTCAATAATTTGTATTACTTTGTTGGCATGAAATCATTCAACCGTTATGATAATAAGATATTCCAAATTAGATCTACTATCCTAATAGCCAATCAGAGTTCAGGTCATTGGTTAAATATAAACATTGCATATAAATAAAGAACATCACACATGCGAATTTCGGAATCAATGATGTCCCTGTGCCTATCACTTCAGTGTGACACTTTTTCTATCGATGAATGAATTCTCACACCCCTTTTGTTTCGATGAACTCGCGGATTGTTCTTATAACTGGAGAACGAATAATTTCTTTTGTTGCTTGTGGAATATTTAGACAGTCTGTCGCTTCGGCACCTTTCGATCACAGCGAGAACTTTGTTTGTCTGTGACTGAGCTGAGTAAGTCAAATTAATTTTCGCGCCAGATTCCTGGTCATTGTAATGCTATCGTGATCATTCAGCAATCAATTCAACTGTGATGAATGCATTTCCCTGTGTATGAATGAAAGCTGTATTGTTTACTTTAGGGACAGTGCACGTGGTTGTCGTGTTGGGTACGTCTCTTTTCAGTCCAATGGGGCAATGTGTGAAACGCACTATTTTTAAAAAGTGTATCAGTATTTTAAGATCGAGCGATAAGTTTGTCGAGAAGGAGACGTCAAGCTTTACAGCGAGACGCGGCGTTTTAGCGTTATTTAGTGGTCAGACCCAGAGGCAATTGAAACAATATAATCTGTATGACTTAAAAAAACATGTAGTAAAATCTATACATTAAAAAAAATCATGCGGTGAGACCAACAGACGAATACTTCTGCGAAAAGATGTCAAACTTTTTATCGAAGTTATTATTTATATATTGTGCACAAGCATTGGATAACATGATTTGATCAATGTCTTACATGATCGCTTTGGACTGGTATTCATACGTACCATGTAAAGGGTAACGTCGACGCTTTGCTGCAGGACGGCTGCAGTGGTAACTGAAGTAACAGCGGTTGTATTGCTGGTTTTTTTACACAGACAATTCCACGGAACTTTTTTCCGCCAAAAACTCGATATATAATTTATAAAAAAAAGAAATAAAAAATGTCGACTCAAAAATACATCGTTATGAAATGAAAACCACTGCGAAAAATAATCAAAGATACAATTATAGCAGAGAAAAAGCCTCATTTTCATATTAAAATAAAATAGTGGTCGTTTGCAATATGTACACTAGTATTTTTGGATAAGAGTGCACAAGTTGTAGTGGTTAAGATCTTATAATTTTGAACTTTTTACGAACACATTCAAAAGTACACACACAAGTGTGCTTACACTCATACTACACATGCACATATATACTGAGGTAGTCATGTGATATACTGAGGTAGTCATGTGATATTTATCCATTTCAGGTAACCATGTCAAGATCACTCCGACATAAATTTGAAGATGTTCTTCAAATTCTGAATAAGAATGAAATCAGTGACCTTTTAGGAAGGGTCAAGCACGCAGAGGCTCAAGAAGAGGCAGAGAAGAAAAGAACACGATGGCGAACAACTGCAAGGAAAGTGAGGAAGAAGCAAGATCCAGAAATGGAAAAGTCAGACGCTGATGGAGATGTCACAAAACTTGAAGTATCACCGAACATATTACAAACTTTACATGATATTGAAATGGCTAAAACAAGACGGGAACAGGACGATACACAGACTAAACTGGCCAAGATTCATACCAGAGTCAAAGCGGTAAATTTAAGGGTTCCTTGCACTCCAGAAAATAGATGTACCTAAACTTTGGGTTCAGGATCAGGGGAGCCTGAGTCATTTCAAGATTTCACAAAAATTTTGAATGATTGCCATGGAAACACCACATTAAAACTATATTTACCTCTATTGTTCTCCCATTGCATCATGGGACTTAGCAGACATGCATATTTATTAGATGAACAATACAAATTCATGACTTTATCTGAAGGTAATAAGCACTTAGGAGTCATGAATATTCAGTGTGCATCTAATATAATGTATGTCTGCTAAGTCCCATGATGCAATGGTGGATCAGAGTGAGAACAATACAAAGTCTTCATACACATGTTTGGATGTTTTGTCATGCCAGTCATGCCAAGATTAATATTGTTTTAATACTATGCTGTATTTGACGTTACCTAAGAAATGACCCTGACTGTTTTTGTCAAATATGAAATATTGTAATTTTCTGCATTTTATGGAAGTTATCCAACATAAGTATCAAGAAAAAATGTCTAGTACTGCTTCCTACTCAAAAATATCAAGATTTGATGTTTTTTTTAACAATTCAGACTTTTCAAAAATTTAATTTCTTAATTGCCGTGTTATGAAATAACCTACATGCATTGTTTTTTTTTTCTACAGGCTTTAGTACACTTTGGAATTAATCCGAATCTGGAGATGTCACAGACACAGGTAATTAATTCATTTTACTAAACTATACAGTCAGAAACTATGGAAAGGTTTAGATAAGATAGCCTGCAATTATTTCTGTAACGTTTTACGTCTTTATTGTAAATCTTATTTCTGTACCTCATTTGCATAATCATTTGTAGATCATGGCAGAAGTAACGTTGAAGAATCGACCACCAGGTTACACTACCAAAGAACGAAGGGAAAGGGTAAGCAAGCAACAAAGTTCTCTAAAATCAGCAAGTGCCCTCTCCTGTCAAAACTCCTAAATCAGTCAAATTACTGAGATTTATTTTAGTAAAATATAAATCAGGTTTGAAAGAATGGAAAACGTAGCACTGAGCTACAAATTCCTAAATCAGCCCCCCTTTGATGTATTATCAGGTCTGTTGGATATTATAACCAATTCTTGACACGTATAGAAAATTCAGCTAATGCCAACCATTGTTTGGTTGCCATGGCAACTTATTAACAGATTACACTTCATTGTAGAACAGGCATTTTGAATATTACAAACAGCAAACGCTACTAAAGAGCTAGGAAATAGACCTAATGGTGACCCCATTCTGTGCAACGGTAACCATGACAACTTTACAATTGATGAAACTTCATTTTAGAACCAGCCGATTTTGAATATTATAAACAGGAAACCGTGTTTAATTAGCTAGGAAATAGCCCTGATGCCAACTCCATTCTGTGCTATGGTAACCATAGCAACTTCTTGACAAGAGAAACAGGATTTTAGTAAGAAATAATTTTCGATGATAATTTAGTGAAGCGCTGGCCAAAACAGACTATAGTATGAATTGTTATTGTCATTTTTGTCTTTTTATGGATTTTAAAAATCAGTCCTTTTACATTTTCAGATTCTTCACCAGAGATCAGTGATAGATCACATCCATGAATATAATCAAGTATGCATACGAAGGAATGCAGTGAGTATTTACTTTGGTTTGTGAAATACTTGCATATTTCTATGTTTATAATGATATGATGTGTAATATCATTTCTGTCTTCTTATTTCTGAAATATTATATATTGTATGTGTTTGTGTGTGTGTGTGTGTGTGTGTGATTGTGTGTGTGTGTGTGTGTGCACGTGTGTGTGTATGTATGTGTGTGTGTTTGTGTGTGTTTGTGTGTGTGCATGTGTGTGTATATGTATGTATGTGTGTGTGTGTGTGTGTGTGTGTGTGTGTGTGTGTGTGTGTGTGTGTGTGTGTGTGTGTGTGTGTGTGTCTGCATATACCTGCATGTATGTGTATATATATGAAGGAAATGTGCACATGTCATGTGTTGTATCTTCCTGTGATGATTTCTTGATTTGTTTGTGTTTTTGATTACATTAATTAATGTGGATATTTGTTTTGTAAACTAGTTAATGGATGAGGTCGTTTTCTGGATGTGTGAAACTGTAGACGCCATCGTAAGTATTGTATTCATACACAATATACAAAGATTAACATTGCAATAAAAGCTTGATAACTTTGTAAATGATGTCAAAATGTTTTGTTTAGTAAAGTCATTTCTATTTGCCCCACCCTATGATAGATATGAGACTGAAATATAACATATATCCAGTAGAAACACATTTAGCATTGGGAGCCAGTTTTATTACTATGGTTCTAGAGCCATCAGCTAACTTTACAGTTTAGTCTATGACATGTGGGAGGGGTGGGGTGGGGGGTTGGGGGGCCTCAAAATTAATGGTATAATCCCATGTCCACAGACAACCAATTCTTGTCATGGGGCAACCATAATTTTCAGTTTGTAGCTCTCTCGGCTACCACTGATTGTATGATAACTTAGAAGACGAGAGATTTAGAAACACGAAAGTACATGTATTTGCAATGGGGTCCTATATTTTCAGTTCAGGAATAGGGATAGTCTGAATGATGGAGGCGTTCTTTCCCCTTATATATATAATGCGTTCTCTGTCAGGGGTAGTGAGTGATTACTAGCGGACCAACAGCTGGACCTTGCAGGCTAGAATATGTGACTACCGGTCACCATCCCTTGGACTACCAATTTCTGAAAGTTGTAGTCCATTAGGATTACGAAAGGGAAAGTTATTTTTGAGCCCTGCATGAAGTAATGATGTAATCTGTTTTTGTAGGAAAAAGATATGAAAGCAGAGGTTGAATTGGCTCAGACAGAGAAAGAAGAAAAAGAAGTTCACAGAGCAATCAGGTAAGTTTAATATTTCGGTATGACTTTAAAGGCCCACTTTAGCAAAAGGATTAACATTTAGGTCTGAAAAATAGTTGTCTGACAAAACTATAGAAAAAGTTGGTGCAGAACAAAAGAATAATCCTATGTAATCATTATGGCTTCACTGATAAGATAACACTAATATGAGAACCTGCGATTGAAACCCCAGGCCATTAAACTTTTATTTTAGTATTTCACAATTTAAAATTTTTTTTGATCTCACTGTAATAGTGCTAAGTACTTCGTACATCGATTCTTTGTATGGGGACAATTTGTCATCTTGAGTCACATGACATGAAAAATATCTTGGCAATATTCTATTTCAGTTACCATGGTAATCTGTGAATCATTTTATGTACCTTAAAAAGGAGCTGGAACCAGTTGTAGATAATGATTGATTGTGAAATGACAATTTGCTTTCAAGAATAAATCCTTTGGTTCAACCGACAATATTTTCACTGAAAATTCTTAAAGTAAAAATAATTAGACATTGTATTTAGTTAATTAGAAGTTGATTATATCCATAAGTAATACAGTAACAGGTTGGAATCGTGATTGCATTTGGGTGCTGATGTTTGGGTGCAGACCCAAGAATCGATTTGAGTGGATTTATTGTACCATATTATATGTAGAGCTTTACATAATAGATTTACCCACAGGTGATACAATATTGTTCAGGTGTAAATATTATGAGTAAGTTATCATAGTTAACAAAATGGCTTCAAAAAATGTTCCAGTCGCAGTGAGTGTGTAGCTTTAAAATGACATCTGTGTTTATTTCAATATTATAATCTGTTATAGAAATGCCATCCTGACAGCTGAGTCCTCAGCCAAGAAAATAAAACGTCTTGGACAAACCATCTTTACAGAAGTCTTGCAAGCTATAGGTGCAGATGAAGAAGAAGAAAGGTATCATACAGTAGTAGATAAAAACAAAAGTCAACACTTTTCTTGCCACTAGGGGTTTAAGTGCTATTTGTGTGATGAATAGATAGGTCAATGAAAGAAAAATCCACAGTGAGAAATATTTCACAGAAGAGATTTAAGTGGCAATTAATGCTGGTTTTGTTGAGGTTTAGAATAGTAGATTGTAGATGAGTTTGGTAGGAATGTTGGAATGCTACATATTGCCATTTGTGATATTCTGTTTTATTACTTATAGTGTGCAGTGTGTGTGTGTGTGTGTGTGTGTGTGTGTGTGTGTGTGTGTGTGTGTGTGTGTATTTAATTATGTGTGTGTATTTATCATGTGTATGTATGTATGTATGTATGTATGTATGTATGTATGTATGTATGTATGTATGTATGCATGTATGCATGTATGTATGTATGTATGTATGTATGTATGTATGTATGTATGTATGTATGTATGTATGTATGTATGTATGTGTGTGTGTATGTATGTACATGTACATTGTACATGCATGAAGTGTATGTATTTATCATGTGTATGTATGTATGTATGTATGTATGTATGTATGTATGTATGTATGTATGTATGTATGTATGTATGTGTGTGTGTATGTATGTATGTATGTATGTATGTATGTATGTATGTGTGTGTATGTATGTAGGTAGGTATGTGTGTGTACGTGCATATGTGTGTAATTTATGTGTGTGTATATATTATGTATATGTACATGTGTGCGCATGTGTATGTAACAGCTAGTATGTATATGTACATGCATGTGTATATTTATCATTTGTATGTGTGTGTACATGCATGTGTCTGTGAGTGAGTGAGTGAGTGTGTGTATGTGTGTGTGTGTGTGTGTGTGTGTGTGTGTGTGTGTGTGTGTGTGTGTGTGTGATATGTGTGCATAATACTTTCTAACTTTGTACACTATACAATTGTATTTTTCAGTGCTGCAGCAACATCAGATTCACCCTATAAGTTACTAAGTCTCCTAGCATCAAGGCGACAAGGTCAAAGACAGAAATCAATATCTGATGGAGAAGAGGTCAAAGATGGTAACAAATGAAGTCTTCATTACTATATACCTCTGATAAAACAACAAATATTTATATTATATTTTCAAGAAACATTTATACTGTTTTGGTGACCAGATAGGTCAAAGACCTGGTTATTTGGTCTGACACTGTCATTTATTTCCTGAACAGAAAAGTCCCTATGTTGTGTCAGATAGCCTTGGCAAGTCTCTAGGCTATTAAACTGCTTACATTGTATTTACCTGTATAGCTTTGTGGAAAGACATCAATATAAGCCAAAGGAAAAAACAATTGTTTCTGGTCAGGAGAGTTTGTCTAAAATGGTGTGATGATGCATTTAAAAAAAAATTCTCAACAAACCTGTCATTCAGTCTACTATTTATGACAGTTACTGTTCTTTTTATTTAGTACTTTAGAGCAAGTATATGTATGTGGGGCAGATGTCATTTGCCTGTTCAAGATTGGCTCTGCAGTTATCTTCACTGAAGTAGGGAGGGTTATTTTTGTGTTTCCCCACAGATCTGCAGACTGCATGGGCTGGACAAACATGAAAAAAAAATACTGACGTGGGTATTTAAGTGATGTGTGCACTGACCAGAAACAATTCTTTTTTTTTTTTGCCTAATATGTGATACATTTTATGTGGGACTCACCTCAGTCCAGGGTCTGTTCATATACCATGGCATTACAACCACTTGTAACCTTAACTAAACTAAGGTTGAAGGAGGAGGAATTTATATTTGTCTGGAACATTTGAACCCAATGGAATGAATAAATTATTCATGTCATTTCCTACCTTCTAACTATGCTAATTCATCTTTCAAAGCACGGACGTGTTTGGGTTCTGTTTATCTGAATGATATATGTACGATTTCAACCATATTTGCAGAATCTCAGTTGCTAGGAGACGCTGACAACTGGAAAGCTGCATCTCAAGATGTAAAACAAGCTTTGAATGAAATGGTGAAGACAGCTAGGAATGCTAACATCAAAAATAGTAAGTCTTAGAGAAATAAGAATAAAAGCATTTGATGTGCTGATTATTAACAAAAATAATAATAATAAGGGTTTAAACAGAACCGCAAATATAAGTCTAGCATTCAAAGTTTTAACGCAAACATGTGAACATCAAAACTACAGAGTTGACAATAAGAGTCATGGTAATATTTTCTGTGTGTTGATATCGACACAATTCAGCTTTACGTATACATAACTATAACAGTTATTTAAACTGTCATCAAATACTATATTGAGTTATTGAATGCCATATTCCTACGTCAGATTTTTATCAAACATACATGACGTCATTTTCAACAAATACTTTTCCTTCATTTTTGGACAGCTGCCAAAAATGTAGTAATACATCATTATTTGCATATCTGTGATGTTATTTGCAACAATCATTTGCATATATCTGTGATATGATTTTCAAATAACCCTTTTCCTTTATCTTTGGTCAGCTGCCAAGAATGCCCAGAAGCAGTTCAACTTTATCTGTATTGCTATCGAAAGAAGAAACAAGGAAGCCGCTCAGTTTGGTCAGGAAATGTTGGATTGTCAACTGAAAATTAACCAGTTGTCTAAGGCCAATGAACGCTTACAGAATGAAAGAGATCGTATGAAAATGAGCCTTGATGATTATGATATGAGAATGAATCGTATGAAACAAAGAGTGGTAGGTTGTATTGAGAAGTTAATGTAGGATAATCATTTGACAGGTTGGAAGTTGACTGGAGGGGAGGGAAGGGGGTGGTAGGTTACATTGAGAAGTTACTGTAGAATCAAAATCAGTTGACCGGTTGGAATTTGACTTGGGTGGTGGGGGGTGGTAGGTTACATTGAGAAGTTACTGTAGAATCAAAATCAATTGATGGGTTGGAATTTGACATGGGGGGGGGGGGGGGTGTCAGGTGTGTTGATAAATGTTTACAGTGGTCATTATTTCAATAGGATAATATGGAATACTTTTCCATTAGAGAAATATATAGTGAAATAAACATATTAATTTGATTTTCTTACATCAATTAAAATAACCTGTGAACCTGCCAAGTGTTGGCTGGGTTTGATTAAAAGTTAACCAGGTCTGTATATAAGAAGGGTGATGCTCAGTTTGACCCTGCTGAACAATGCAGGTTTTCCTCTAGTCTGGATGCCAACGTGGTCTCTAAGTGTTGAAGTGTAAATCGTAATGATACCGTATAGGAACTAGACTAGTTTTCCCCGGGTAGTCCAGTTTCCTCCTGCTTCTTTGGCACTATGGTAGGGCATTGCTCCTGTGGTGGCCTTTCAACAAATTTCAGCATTTATGTGGACAAATAAAGAGTATTATTAGTATGATTAAAATATGGTGGCAAAATTGTCTATTACTGATTTCAGTGTAAATTTAATTCTTGTGAAATTATGGTTTCTGACCCTAGCTCTGAATTTTACACTACCATGAGTCTCCATCAGTCGTTGATTTCTGTCTTTGACCTTGACCTTGACCTTGTTGATTTTGATGCCAGGAGACTCAAGAGTTAGAATTAATCTGAAATGAAGACATCAATTTTTTGGTATTTCAGGAAGAGTTGGAACAAAAGAAGAAAGAACTCCAAGAGTACATTGATGCATTGGAAGATGGTGGTATGTGGAAGAGACCTAGTACTGTATCAGTTCCTCCAACTCCAGATATTGGTGAAGAAGAAGATGGTGAGGAGAATTTAGTTAGAGAGAGAGGGAGGGAGGGAAGGGAGGGAGGGAGGGAGGAGGGGGAGGGAGGGACGGAGGGATGGAGGGAGGGAGGGAGGGAGGGAGGGAGGGAGGGAGGGAGGGAGGGAGGGAGGGAGGGAGGGAGGGAGGGAGGGAGGGAGGGAGGGAGAGAGAGAGAGAGAGAGAGAGAGAGAGAGAGAGAGAGAGAGAGAGAGAGAGAGAGAGAGAGAGAGAGAGAGAGAGAGAGAGAGAGAGAGAGAGAGAGAGAGAGAGAGAGAGAGAGAGAGAGAGAGAGAGAGAGACAGACATGCGGAGACAGAGGTGGGTGGGTGGGAACAGAGGGAGAGAGGGAGGGAGCATGAACATATGTTTTGCATACAGGTTATGATAGGACCTGGACTAACTAGATTTTGACCAAACTTGGGTTACCAGCGCTGCATGTAAATATTTATAATTTACTTAGTAAGAAACATTAATTAAAGAAATTCCAGTTTTGCAAATTTTGGTAATCATTGTAAATATGTGCAAGCTGTGAACAAGTATAATATGTAAATTTTGCTTAACATCTATTTTGTAATATTCATATTTTCTATATTGTTTTATGATACTTTCCATATTGAACTCCAGAGGGCGCTGATGAACAAGCGAGACTCCAACATGAAAATGAGGCTCTGAAGCAAATGGTCCAAGACTTGAGGAAAGAAAACAAACAAGTCAAAGAGAAGTTAACCAAACTCAGTATGCAGATATCTAAATTGCAGAATGGTCTCATGCTAACAAAAGGTAAGTTTTTTCCTTTTTTTAAAATTATGATAAATGTAGTCTGTAAGGTACGCCATGATGGGGCGCCCTCACACATCGGTCAGCCTCTTTCACAGATGGAACGACGATGTATCTTACTGTCTATTATAAATGATTCTGACAAGAAAATTCAAAACTTCTAAGTTTTTGATTCTAAGGATTTTAGTAGGAATACTTTAAAACTTACACTAGCAACTTTGTATGTCTTAAATTGAGATATCTGAAATAAAAGTGAATATTTTTTTCTCCTTTTTTCTTTTTCTTTTCCTTTGTCCAGAAAATGCTAAACACCTAGAGAGACAGGTGGAGCTGTTGAGGGGAGAAAAAACAGACAAAGAAACACGCCAAGAAAGTGTGATTGGTGAACACAAGAAAGCAATGAAAGAAGTCAAAGAAACTGTAAGTGGGAGATAGAGGTTCTTATTATTTATTGAAAAGTGCAAAAGTGGAGACACTAAAAGTAACTCTCTCAGTCCTCACTGGGTGGTTTCGCTAAATTGACTTACTTTGATCAAGTTGTGTGATGACAGAACACCATAACCATGGAATTGAACTATCTGTTTGATCAAATGAGCAGGGATGAACAAATCCACTGGTCTGGGATCCGGGACTAGTGATTTTTCACCTTGTCTGGTCTCAGTGTCGGACCAGTACGTTACTGTAATTAGGGCACTTGCCTGGGACCACCAGTTCACAAAATGATTTGTTCACCCCTGATGAGACAAACCATCAACGAGCTGAGGAAGCCTGTGAGGACAGGTTTGAATTGTCCATATACCGTTTAATTAGGAATTTTCTGAGTTGTCAGTGAAAGCCCACCTAACTTCCTAAACACAGTGTTGATTGAGTGAAACAATATGCCATATTCCGGTTACTGACACATCGATCATTTTGCATGTAAGGATCACAAAAGGGCACTGCAGATTTGGCAAAGTGAGAGCTAAAATTTGTGGTCATGGCTGCTGATTATGGTAATTAATATGGCAATTAATTGATATAACAATTAATGCATGAAAGTGTGAACAAAATGTGAGTAAAAGAACTGTGTGTTCATAAATGAGCATTACTCTATAGTGGTTAGGTTTGTTTTCATTGTTGGTGCCGGTCTCTAATAAAATATTACAGCAAGAACAACTTGGAAAATAAGTGGTAATTTCATGTCAGCTGTCTTTTATGCTGCAATATTCAACTATTCTGGCCCTCACTTCCAGTCCCATAATGGCTTGTGTGTGAATAGCACCCCTAGTGGCCAAACTAAGAAATCTTTTGTTTCTCTGATAACCTGAATATGGCATATTGATACTTCATTGACAGTTGAGAACTGTATTCATAACTATAATACAGTGACTGTATGTTGTAGTCTGACAACTCACAAAATTTGAAAATGTCACAAAATTGCAAGTAAACTAGTTGTTACACGATTAGAAGCAAAAATGTTTCTCCTGGAATAATATTTTGTAGTAGTTTCAAACTCAGAGTATAAATAATTTATCTTGTATGGCATAGTGAGTGAAAGAAGTCATCAAGATTCAAATGACACCATTGTCATACAAGAGGTACAAGGGGGATTGATATACTGGTAGTACACAATGCCCTTTAGTGGTCATTGGACCATGCACAATTGCAGCTGAAGCAAGACAAGTGATTTGCTGAAGTACCCTCTAAGCCAATTTGATATGCCACTCACGCAAACAGTTTCTAGTGACGCACCAAAATTTGGTGTTCTCCTATCTCTTACTATGTGGTGACTCACAAGAAAAGCCAGTTTTTCTCATTTTGACTCACAACAACAAAATTTGGCTATCATTAGAGGGCACACTGTAGGTAAATTATTTACACTCTGAGTTTGGAACTACAAATGTATATAAAAAAACAAAACATTTCAATTAGAAATTATATTTAATAATCAAATTAAAATACTGAATTGTGAAATATAGGATTGTAAGAATGTTGAATAAATTTTCTCCCAATGTTTCTTTTTATTAAAGCAAAAAAAAAAAAAAAAAAGTGTGTTTCCGATAACTCGTAAAATTATAAAAAGGTAAAATTATGTCAGAATTTACTTTTATTTACTTGTAGATTTTCTTCCCAAAGTATCTTTGATTACCTTTTCTAAAAATCACATTCCAGAGAGAAACAATGTCTTTTCAGCCTACATTACAGTCTGCATATTGTGTTCATCTACTTCTGAATAACATAATTGTCTTTATTTACTTCTTTTAAACCTCATCAACTGTTACAGAAGTATTGTGACCAATCAGTATCTTGTTTCTGGGTCGAAGTATTTAAAAAAATAAAATGTAAAAAAAATTTAATCCTAACCTATACCTACCCTTTTTTTCTGAAGTCAAGTTATCGGAAACAAACTTTTTTTTAATTTTTGCCTTATGATAAAATCTTCTCAGAATTTAGTCGCCTGATATACAACTATGTTAGACCAAAAAAGAAAGAATTGTTTCTGGTCACTTAAATACCTTCGCGTTGGTGTTTTTTTGTCCAGCCTATGTAGTCTGGAGATCCAGGGTGAAAAACAAAAATAACCCTCCCTACTTCAGTGAAGACAACTGCAGAGCCAATCATTAACAAGCAAATTATATCTGCCCTACATACATGTACACACTTGCTCTAAAGTACTAAATAAAAAAGAACCGTAACTGCCATAAATAGTAGATTGAGTGACAGGTTTGTTGAGAATTTTAAAAAAAAAATCACATCGTTGCACCACTTTAGACAAAATGCCCTGACCAGAAACAATTCTTTTTTTTTTTGGCCTTACACCACAGACTTCCTTGTCTGTGGTTATGCTATAGTTTTGAGAAACTAAGACACAGACGGACTAAAACTAATGTGAAAGGTAGTAGAATACCAAATAGGTGATGGTGTTGCCATGGTGATGACATAAATTATCATGTAATCAAAATAGTACAAACACTGTAAGTCTCCACAGTACACAAACTCCATACAAAGAAAACCTGTAACATTGGCAACTAAAGTGATTTTACTGCATGTATAATTATTTTAGTTATCATATATGGTATCTCTAAATGTAATCAATCTGTAAACAACAAGTAAATAGTCAATGTCATGAGTGTAAACGTATCAGCTAAATTATCATAAATTTAATCACAGTAGTTATAGATATCATTCACTGTAATCAGTTGGCTCTACATCAGGTGATTTACAAATTGACAATGTGAGAAAAGGCATGTACAGTAAAGTGTACACTTGATATGAATGTGATAAACAAGTGTGGCACACACTAGCTAAATGCTTGATGACGCAGTATGGGTTGTAATACACTGCATGGGGTCTTTACATGGAATATCCCAGAGAGTGATCATAGCAATATCAAATTTTAGATTACAATCAGTCTGTGACAACAATAGTTTGAGTTTGTTTCTGTTTTAGCGTATCAAATGTTTTTTCACTAGAGTAATAATTCACCTCTTTGTTTGATTGCATTACATGTAGTTACTATAGCATAATCAGGGGAAAACTTAGATTTAGTCACATGACCCACAAATACCATATGAAAAAACTATATACTATATATCAATTTATCATGCCATAGTCTAACATATGAATATTATCTCAGTCATTCTATTTTCCAATCACATGACTGATTCTAGTGAATCATGGCACAGCATTATCACTAGGTATATTATAATCTAACATATGAATATTATCTCTTCATTTATTTTTTTTTTAATCTAAAAAAACCAAACAAACAAATTCTATAATTTTTTGTGTGTGTGTTACGTCATCTCAGATTCATGATTCCCCTATGTCTGTATGCTTCCTCTTCTATCAGCTCAGAGGGATACGGCTGATATGAGGAGAATCCTTTTATCCTCGATGATGTAGCACTCTATCAAAATAGCGGGGGATTATATATAAATATCATATACATGTACTATAGTATATCTCAGCCGTCACAAGTGAATAATACATTTTCCATGTACTGCATCAATTTTGTATTCTACACAATACTACAATAGGTATCAGGGGTGAACAAATCATTTTGTGAACTGGTGGTTCCCGGACCAGTGCCTTAAAAAATCCAGTGGTCTTGCTGAAAGAATTAGTGGTCCAAGGTCCCGCTAATATGAAACATTAAATCTTACCTATGAATCTGTATATTCAGATGACTTTTTAACATAGTTATTAACAGTAAGGTACTGGTCCGACAGACCAGACAAGGTAAAATTTGTGTGGTCCGCCCCCCAAAAAATCGCTAGTCCCTGACCCAGGACCAGTGGATTTGTTCACCCCTGGGTATATATCATATTTTAAGAATGTTTACTTGTATATATGTTAAATATGAGATCTCCATTGAGAAATTCTGGGTTTTTGTGTATTTTTTTTTTTTGCCATTTTTGTTACTTGTTTATGTTTTGCAGCGAAAGAAAGCAGTACAATTTATTTGTAATTTTAGTTTTCTTTGTTTTGTTGAATTCCAGATTGAGAAATTAGAACGAGATAATGCTTTACTGAAGACTGAGATCAAAGGTAAAGATGAAGCTATACAATTCCAGGTAAGAAATAATTCACTTACAGCTAAAACATCGAGGGATCGCCAAACGACTGTGCGTATCATACTCATTTTATGTTCCCCAAGAACGATTTAGATAGTAAGAAACTGGCTTCCCACAGACCACTCAATACAAATATAAACAACATCAACCAACCCCTACTGATACACAGACACACACACATCGTCCTTGGAACAAACAAGCTATTAAAAGTTATTGCATTACAGGCTCAGATTTTGACACATGTGTATTGATTCAAAGTTACCAGTGATATGTGTGTGCACATACAATGCCTGTTTGTAGGCAAGAATGTGGTGTTGTTTATATTTGTAATGAGTAGTCTGTAGGAAGCCTGTTTCTTATCTATCTAATTTGTTCTTGGGGAACATAAAATGTGTATGATAAGCACAGTCGTTCGGCAATCCCTCGATATTTTACCTGTATCTAGTAATGCTATGAATAAATTGTACAAATTTAGTAAATACTCATTTATAGTTCAAATGTTAATTATTTAGGAAATTTTGTCAATACAAATGTCATTTCAGTTGACATGTCCATGTCTCGTTATCCAGACATTACTTACATCAGTGTGTGTGTGCACATACTAGTGGTATTTTCACTGCAGTGCAATATATCATATGTTTTCTATAAGACTGAATGGGTAACCTTTGCATTTTTATGTTTAGTAATCTTTAGAAAATGACAGGTTTTTATTTTCAGATATGTTTGCATCAAATACAGCATTTACTGGAATACTACAGTTCAGCCATATTAGTAATAAAAAAATTAATTAGTGTTTCTTGGGTAGTTACTGAGTATTTCAAGTTATAGAACTGGTGTATTTTACAAGTACATCATGCATGCTGTCTACTTGGTTATGATATGTCTTGATTCCTGTCAACACAACAGTACTCTGTTGTTATGGCAACACAAATTAAGATGCAGTGAACTGAAGAAGTTACATCATGACATGGTAGTTAGATTCTCTTTATTAAAGTTCTCATGTCTTCCAGTCTACTGTAAGCTGCTGTTGGACATTGTAAGGTCAGTTCTGAACGTATGGTTGATACATTTCAACTGGTGCTTTCAGAGTGGGCTATCAATTTTTTGCATTTCTCCATGTGTATGAAGACTTTGACTGAATAATTCACTTTGTACAAAGTGTTTCAGTTTCAATGTCAGTGTTGTAGGGTCCTTAATTATTCCACTGTCAACACTTTCAGACAGTGGTTTTTGGTATCAGCGACAACAATTCTCTTTGGTGAGTCATTGGTAACAGTTATACCAGTAGGTTTGTTCAGTCCAAGGACATCATTTGATATGGAGTATATGAACTGACCATCGGTGTCAAACTTCCATACTCCCTTGTATTTGCTGACAACATAGATGTATTTGTCATTTTCTATGACCAGCCCTCTGGGATGTTTCAATAGACCTTCACCAATCACATACATGAAGTCACCATCTGCTGTAAATACCTGGATGTGAGAGTTGTTGATATCTGCAACAAAGACCATTCCTTGACTGTTAATTGTAAGGAAATTAGGCCCTCTGAACTGTCCATTGGCTGTACCATATCTACCAAAGGATTTGATGTAGTCACCATTCTGTGTGTATTTCCTAACACAGTGACCATCTTTGTTTGTTTCTTCTTCAACCTTGCCATCCCAATCACTAACGTAGACAGAACCATCAACAGGACTGATTGCGATGCAGCGGGGATTTATCAGTTGAGATGATCCAAAGCATCTGAGGACATTTCCATCACTTTTACTCACAACAACCTGATGATTCCAATAATCAGTCATGAAGCAGTCATTGTTGTCAGATATTGCAATGTCTTTTGGTGCGAATTTGTTTGAACCAACTTCGGTAAATGTGAGGATTCTCTTGATATTCCCATGGATATCTGTTATCTTTACTCTATGATTACCTTTATCAGCTGTGACAATGTGTCCATCTTTGTTGATGACAAGACCATATGGAAGATTCCAGTCCATTTCACCACTTCCTTGTTTACCTAGTGTCTTCACCACTGCTTTCATGACATGAATCTTAAATGGTGATCCTGGTAACTGCTGATCTCCTATTGCGAGAGTGATATGGTAATCTCCTTCCACTCCAATATGTACTTTCACATAATGTCTACCATCTCCTGTATTTTCTACCATCAGATCTTCTTGGGTCTGGTCAGGTTTTCTTAGAACAGCTTTCACTTTCTGATTGCTGTAGATTTGTTTGCCAGCAGAATCTCTGGTGACAATACCAATGTTAGCAGTCATACCCACTACCAGTCTCTCAGGTGCATTTTCTACACTGCATTTGTAAGGTGAGACAGTCTTGGTATCTTTTCCAAGCATTCTACTTGCACCTGAGTCTTGTTTTGGTTTTGGTTTCATCACCTCATGTTGCACTGGTGGTTTGTTTGCCATGGTGAGTAGACTTTGGATACGATGAACTGTTTCCTGTCTGGTAGAGAGATGGTGACCAACCATTCCACTTTGTATCAGGGTTTCAACATAACTACACATACTGACTATGTCATTATATGTGAACTCAAGGTCATCTAGTTGACATTGTAGGTTTTTAGTTTGGTGTTCTGATTGTCGTTGTTCTTCTCTTGTTTTTCCTGCAAGCTCTTTCTTCAATTTTTTGAGAGATTCTTCAGCAGCATTTCTGTTCTTCTCAGCTTCCTTTGCTTTTATTTTCAGTTTCTTCATCATTTCTGAAAGTTGGTCAGTGTACTCAGAAGTTGCATCCTGTAGATCTCTGAGTCTGTGTTTAGAACGGGTATGTTTAAGTACTGTGCAATCTGAACAGACTGGTGTCTGGCAGGTGTCACAGTAGAATTTGGTCTGACTTGTAGGGTGAACTTTACAGTAGGACACTGGTTGTACAGTCAAGGGATTGGTAGACTTCATCTGTCTGTATTCATCTGTTGTTAACACTCTATGGGAGCTTGAAGCTTTGTTCTTTTTATGGCTTCTAGCACAGGTATCACAGCAGTACTGTTGACAGTCAATACAGACATGCTTGATGGCTTTATCTTCACACAACTCACATACACTTGGCTTACCTCCAGTTGTAGAAGCACTGGTTGGTCCTGTTGTGATGTCCTCAAGAAGACGGTCCAGGTAGAAGTTTCGTTCGAGTTTTGAAACCCCACCATTTGGCAAAGGAGATTTCACTCGGCATATTGGACACTTGAGGATACCATTGTTTCTTCTCACAAGATTATGTAGACATTCTTCACAAAATGTATGAAAACATGGTAGAATTTTAGGGTTTGTGTACTGCTCCAAACAGATAGTACATGACAGAAAATCGTCATCGACTACAGTACTAGCAGCAGCAGCCATGATGTAGTCAAGTAAATTCTGTACCTGTGGGAGAAGTACACTGCATACACTGTAGATATATAAATTATATTAGAGAAGAATGCATTTCTTTGGTTACAGTCATAAAAAAAGTAAACAGGTAATAAATTCGGTCTGCATTACTTTGTTGTGAGGAAGTGTATCGGATTTATTATGAAGTTTGGTTGGAGGTCATAGGTCATAGGTCAATATATCTCAAACTCAGGACAATTCAAAAAATTCTATCATAACAATTTCTGTGATAATATTTTTATATAAAAATTGCGTTATAAGTTACATTGCTTACTGAAACACATTAAACCATCACCCAGTAAGTATGAAGTCTATAACATAAAAGTCAGACAAACAATCCATGACATCATTTCATTTTTTTGTGCATCTTTGTGGCATCGGAATTGTAGATAAAATACTTGTCACAATAGGATGATGTAATAAATCATTACAAATACATAAAGTGTTAAACATTTAGATAAAATTAGTGTCTCATGTTGGCATGTGTTCCTTTATGTTGTAAGTAATGCACACATAATCTACAGAGTAAATATCATTTGTATAGATTATAGCAGTACCATTATCTGACACGTGATATAAATAATGTCACACTTTACAGGCTTGACACTGTGTTCATATACAACTCTGGTAATCAAGCCTTTAGTTTACTAAGAGTAAATCTATTGTTTTTTAATGTGGTAGATTACACAAGTAGGCGTGATAGCGTTCCTCTGTTGTGAGATTCTTACCTCTCTTTGATCGACAGTGTAAACATTGGAAGTCCTAAAACAGTAAGTTTATGGCACTCTGTCAATAAAACTTGATCTGCTGACACCTCCCTACTGAGACTATAATTAAGCCAATGTCCATTCAATGGCTTATCATCGTTGTATCAACATTTTGCCACAATATTTTTAGTTTGTGTCTATCTCAGGAAACCAATTGCTCAATTACCAGAGTAATACCACAGAGTTGAAACACAATGAAAACTATTTCTCATAGAAAAAAAAGTATAAATTATTTAGGCAGAAAAGTAAACAAATAACTGTGAAGTACAGATTTCTAAGGAGTGGATGAGAAACTAGGATATATTTTTAGTTTCAGCTGATCAAGTAATGAAGCTTGTACAAATATTTTGTCGTACGAAAAAGCAGTGGTTAACATCAATTTGTTAAGTGATGCAAATGTTTTGCTACAAGATAT
Organism: Glandiceps talaboti; assembly: GCF_964340395.1. Taxonomy (NCBI): domain Eukaryota; kingdom Metazoa; phylum Hemichordata; class Enteropneusta; family Spengelidae; genus Glandiceps; species Glandiceps talaboti. The sequence goes on from NC_135568.1 coordinate 3,933,078, forward strand.
TCATTTCATTGATTTAAATTCAAATTCTTGCATAAAAAATTATAATGTATCTATCATCACATATTAAACATATAGTGATATTTTCTATAAGTTAACTATTAGCTTTGGTTACTGTTTCTGTATATTACTTGAAAATGATAGGTTTATTTTTCTACATAGCAAGTCCTTTGTAATGTATTAACTCTTAAAAGCCATGCCAATGTGCTTGAAATATCATTTCTGGAATATATGAATATATGAATATATCAAAAAATTATTATATGCAATATATAGTATAGTAAAATAGAAAATGATACATAACTCCATTTCATATAGTAATAATAGTGAAATTACTTTTATTGGAATCTAATTTTTGAAGCAACTGTGTAGCTTTTGTCCAAATTACTCAGAGTCATCAGCAAGCGACATAACATCATTACGCTGATGATATGAAGCGTGTGAGTGATTTGGATGAAAGCTAGTTGTAGTCACTTCAAAAAGTAGATTCCAATAACTTGTAACTTCACTACTACTAATATACATGCATTGTATGTTTTCTATAAGACAGAATAGTAAGAATTGCACTATAATTATATATCTTGTAATTTCTTAAAGTAGCATTATGGATGAGGATTGGGTATTTATTTTTGATTTTTAATTTATAAAACAATTTTTATCACCACTTCCTACTTGAAAAATCAACTTGACACAACATATTGTCTAAATCTGTGATTGCCACTTTATTGTTTGCAACAAGCCAACAAATGTGTAAAAATGTTTGTTATTGTACGTATAGTAACAAACACTTTACACATTTTTTATGCTTTTGCAATTTATTGAACTACAAACAAGGACTTGGCAAATGTTGTGTACATTGATTTGTCAAGTTGGATGTCATGAAAATTGTTTTATAAATTAAAAATCCAAAATAAATACCAAATCCTCATACATATGGCCACTTTAACCCCTAGAACTAATGATATCATGTCAGTGTGTTTATATACACTATGATAACAATCAGGGTGTTCTCAGCGTCATAAAAGTCAGTTCCTAAAATTTCATTCCAGTCAAAGTCATCAAAATCTATCATTTCACCATCGAAATCCACGTCAACAAACATATTTTGGTAACCTGATACAACTACAAGTACACACACAGGAACATGAGATTTGAGGTCCGACATACTGTCAATATCAGGTTGGGCCTGCATGCATCTCGGGTTCAAATATCGCATTACTTTATATAATCAAACATAACATCGCGACTTCATACATAAACAATGGGCTCCTAATAAGGATTACAAGATTATTGCTAAAGCAAATAAGTGACACCATCACACCAAAGGAAAAACCGTGTTGCTAGTCTGTTCTTTAGTGGTCTGGGTGTGAGTGAATAATTCACTCAGTGCAAAGTGTTTCAGTGTCAGTGTTGTTGGTTCCTTATTCCACTGTCAACACTTTCAGACAGTGGTTATTAGTATCAGCTACAACGATTCTCCTTGGTGAGTAATTGGTAACAGCTATACCTCTAGGTTTATTCAGTCCAAGGACATCATTTGATATGGAGTATATGAATTGACCAGCAGAGTTAAACTTCCATACTTCATCGAATGCAGTACTAACATAGATGTATCTGTCACAGACCATGGCTATTCCTGCGGGATATACCAATAGACCTTCACCAATCACATACATGAAGTCACCATCTGCTGTAAGTACCTGGATGCGGTGGTTGTTTTGGTCTGCAGCAAAGACCCTTCCTTTGCTGTTAATTGTAAGAAACATAACTCCATAGAACTGTCCATAGGCTGTACCATATCTACCAAAGGATTTGATGTAGTCACCATTCTGTGTGTATTTCCTAATACAGTGACCATCTTTGTTTGTTTCTTCACCAACCTTACCATCCCAGTCACTCACGTAGACAGAACCATCAACAGGACTGATAGCAATGCAACAGGGATTTATAAGTTGAGTTGATCCAAAGTATCTGAGGACATTTCCATCACTATTACTCACAACAACCTGATGATTGTGATAATCAGTCATGAAGTAGTCATTGTTGTCAGATATTGCAATGTCAAGCGGTGTGAATTTCTTTGAACCAACTTCGGTAAATGTGAGGATTTTCCTGATATTCCCATGGATATCTGTTACCTTTATTCTATGATTACCTGTATCAGCTGTGACAATGTGTCCATCTTTGTTGATTACAAGACCGGAAGGGTGTTTCCAATCTGTGACCCTACTTCCCTTCTTGCCTATTGTCTTCACCACTGGTTTCATGACATGAATCTTAAATGGTGATCCTGGTAATTGCTGATCTCCTGTTGTGAGAGTGATATGGTAGTCTCCTTCCATTCCAACGTGTACTTTCATGTAATGTCTCCCATCTCCTGTATTTTCTACTGTCAAATCTTCTTTGGTCTGGTCAGGTTTTCTTAGAATGGCCATCACTTTCTGATCAGTGTGGATTTGTCTACCAGTAGAATCTCTGGTGTCAACACCAATGTTGGCTGTCATACCCACTATCAATCTCTGAGAAACATTTTCTACACTACATTTGTAAGGTGAGACAGTCTTGGTGTCTTTTCCAAGCATTCTACTTGCACCTGAGTCTTGGTTTGGTTTGGGTTTCATCACCTCATGTTGCACTGGAGGTTTGGTTGCCATGGTGAGTAGACTTTGGATATGATGAACCGTTTCCTGGTTGGTAGAGAGATGGTGACCAATTCTTCCACTTTGTATCAGATTTTCAACATAACTACACATACTGACTATGTTACCATATGTGAACTCAAAGTCATCTCGTTGGCATTCTAGGTTTTTAGTTTGATCTTCTGATTGTAATCTTCTTTCTCCTCTCTGTTGCCATGGAGACTCTGTCTTCAATTTTTCTAGAGATTCTTCAGTAGTATTTTTGTTGTTCTCAGCTTCCTTTGCTTTTATTTTCAGTTTCTTCATCATTTCTGAAAGTTGGTCAGTGTACTGTAGCTGATCTCTGAGTGTATGAGTAGCACTGGGATGTTTAACAACTGTGCAATCTGAACAGACTGGTGTTTGGCAAGTGTCACAGTAGAATTTGATCTGACTTGTAGGATGAACTTTACAGTAGGACACTGGTTGTACAGCCAAGGGATTGGTAGACTTCATCTGTCTGTATTCATCTGTTGTTAACACTCTATGGGAGCTTGAAGCTTTGCTCTTTTTATGACTTCTAGCACAGGTATCACAACAGTACTGTTGACACTCTATACAGACATGCTTGATGACTTTATCTTCACACAACTCACATACACTTGGCTTACCTCCAGTTGTAGAAGTACTGGTTGGTCCTGTTGTGATGTCCTCAAGAAGACGGTCCATGTAGAAATTTCGTTGGAGTTTTGAAACCCCACCCATTGGCAGGGGAGATTTTTTTCGACAAATTGGGCACAGTAGAACTCCATAGTTTCTCTTTACAAGATCATGTAGACATTTTTCGCAAAATGTATGAAAACATGATATAATTTTAGGGTTTGTGTACTGCTCCAAACAGATAGCACATTCTAGAAAATCATCCCCAACTTTATCGACTACGCTACTAGCAGCTGCAGCCATGGTATAATCAAGTAAACACTGTGTACCTATAGGTGGGAGTAGTACACTGTAGAAATATATATATATAAGAGAACAATGCATTTCTTTGGTCAAAGTCATAAAAAAAAGTAAAGAGGTCATAAAGTTTGGTCTGCATTACTTTGTTGTGAGGAAGTGTATCAGATTTATTGTAAAGCTTGGTTTGAGTTTATATAGTTAAAAAAATAGTTCAATGTATCTGAAACTCAGGACAATTGAACGTTTTCTGTCATAATTGTAATTTTATATTCCTTACTGAAACATGTTTGATCATCACCAGTAGTAAAATCTATCCCATAATAGTCAAACAAACAAAATTAATGATTCTATGAGATAATTTTTGGGTGTATCTATCTGGCATTGGAATTATAGATAACTTATACTCACCACAATAGGGTGATGTAATAAATCACCAGAAATACATTAAGTGTTAAACATTTAGATAAATTTAGTGTCTCATGTTGGCATGTGTTCCTTTATGTTGTAAGTAATGCACACATAATCTACAGAGTAAATATCATTTGTATAGATTATAGCAGTACCATTATCTGACATAGGACATAGATAATGTCACACTTTACAGTCTTCAAACTGTGTTCATATACGACACTGGTAGTCAAGCCTTTAGTTTACTAGGATAGACACAAACTAAATCTGTTCTTCAATATGGTAGATTACACAAGTGGATGATAGTGGTTCCTCTGTTGTGCGATTCTAATTACCCTGTGATCAAAGATAGTGTAAACATTGGAAGTACCAAAACAGCTAGTACACCACAAGTTCATGGAACTCTGTCGACACCTCCCTACTGAGACTATAATTAAACCAATGTCCATCCAATACCTTATCACTGCTGTATCAACATGTTGCCACAATAGTTTTATTTTGTGTCTATCTTAGGAAACCAATTGCTCGATTACCAGAGTAATACCACAGAGTTGAAATACAAATTCATTTCTCACAGAAAAAAAAGTATAAATTATTTAGGCAGAAAAGTAAACAAATAATTGTGAAGTACAGATTTGGAGTGGGTGAGACACTAGGAAATATTTTTAGTATCAACTGATCAAGTCTAACCTCTTGGTATTAAAAAGTGTACTTGCATTTAAACTCAGGAGAAGCCGAGAGACTAGGCTATCTGAAAATATATACTGGCTACTAGTGAACAATGTTTTCAAACCAGGCAACCATGTCTCTGGACTACCTCAGGGGTCAAGTACTACAGAGACACATAATATACTAAACAGATAATTGGATGTTATTCCCCAATATTTGTCTTTGTTCAGCCAAGGAAACTATTAGTGATCTAAAGGGGGTTTGTCACTATGAGTCGCTAGATGAGTAGTGACAACCCTTAGGTCATGAGTATTTTTCGGCAGAATGAAGAAAAATATTGGAGAATAACATAATTATACCAGTGCCAGTAATATAGAAAAAAAAGTCAGCGAAAGTTATGGCAATTTTGAATGTTATGATATTTTGAACACAGCAGTACCATTGATGTAGATGCGTATTTTCATGACATCGATATGTGTTGTTGTGAGGTAGAATGACCAGAGTATATATTCCATATTGTCAGTTGAACATGACTTGTGTGTGGTATAATATACTAAATAGATAAGAGATATGTAAACAGCTGTTACATTCCTTATCGTTACAGGAAATGAGGTTGAAAGAAGTTGCCCAACAAAGTCAATCCATGACAAAGAAATCTAGAAAGATGTCAGTCTTTGGAAAAGTCAAACCTCCAATGGAGGAAATTACTGAAGATCCGAACTACAAACAAGCTGTCAATCGCATGAAGTCTGATTATGAGGCTGAGCTCAGTCGGTTGAAGGAACATGTCCTCAAAGAGAAACAAAGGTATGTTTAAGTTTGTATACTAAAACTTAGATTTGTCAACATATGTCATTTATTTCCTCATTCTTAGAGAACACCTTTACTGTACAGACAAAAAGAATAGGGAGACTATAAAAACAAAATAAAATACATATTTAATGTTGAGGGCGCTGTTCCAAACTATTATTTAAATCTTTTGCTTTAGGTTATTTTATAGTCATTTTCTAGACTAGTGAGAAATAAACTGATTCCTGATTTAAGATCAGGACCATCGTCAGACTTCTAGCAACATTAATTTGACTTCCCGGTGATCTTGAATGAAATGTAAAGAAAAAACAAAAGACCATTTAATATAACCAATGAGGGCGCTGTTAAGATTTGACTTTATATACTTTTCATTACCAGATGTGAAGCTACTCTGCGTCGTCAAGATCATGAGTTAAACAACAGACTCCAGGGAATTCATAAGGAATGTATTCATCTACTGAGAGCTATTAATAGATTCAAAGAATCCATGTCAGTTATTTTTGACAGAGAAGGTATGAGTTTTGCATTTTATTTTATAGTATTTTATGTTATTACGTACCATACTTGTTTTCAACTTGATGAGCCAAAATATTACCATATCATGTAGAACACTTTCCCCGGTAGAAATAAGTATAGAGACATGTCACACGAAATGAAGTCACTTTATCATAAACAGCGCCATCTATCATAGAGAGCAATTCTCTGCATTTGTCAGTTTGCGACGTGATGCTAATGTTGTGTGTATTGGTTACAGTTTTTTAGTACTTATTAGTTTATCACAATAGTTGAATTTTCACAGTGTAAGTGAAGAGAAAATCTAAAAATTTGAAAACTCCCAGGTGCATGAGTCAGGAAATTATTTAGAGAAATTCTAAATAATGCCCATTGTTGTACATGTATTTAAGATTAAAAAAACTGATATCAACATTACACTTGTTAGATATTGTCTATTTTCTTTCTATCTGTTTTTTTAAGGTCTTCTTGACTTAGCTCATGAAATGAGAACAACATTAAAAGACTTACCCACAGAAGAGGTGAGATTCCACTTTTTTTATTCCGGTTTCAATATTTTCCAATTTTCTGGAGAAGAAGAAAAGCAATTTTATGAAGTAACAGAATTATGAACTTAATTAGAGTGATATGTAGTTTCAGTCAATTCCTTGTGATAAGGTGCTAAGTAATAACTATTCAGAATTTATTAAATACTTGAATGTTTTCATAGAATTGTGACAAACTATTTCACCGTTCTTGCATGAGTTCTCACAACAAATGTATTGAATGACATAACTGTTCTTATTATAAGAAGTTTTAGCGCCATGGTAATAAAGAACGGGAAATCTGAAAACTCATGCTCAAAGTTGCCATGTGGGTTGGTAAAATTAAGACAAACTACTACCATTGTCAGTAAAAATTCAACCCCTTATATCATATTTTGTATGTATTCATGTCTTGTAACCAATAATAATCAAAAATTGTAATATTGACTATTTTGTTTCAAATTTGACATACATAAATTTCATATAAGTTTTAAAAAATACACAATTAAAAAAAATCTCCACGGTAACAATGTCGTGAAACACTTATTTCTAATGTGGTCCTCAGAAAGAGATACAAGATGACCCTGAATATTAATAAATTTTGTACATTTTGTTACAGCCAGCTTTGCCACAAGATACAAGATCTATGCTAAGTACAGTGTCTGGATTAGCAACTGAATGTAAGTAGAAATTATTAATCTTTCATAATCTAATCCACTAAGTTCAAGTTTAAGGTCGAAGGTCAATATGTTTAAGGTCAAAGTTGTCAGTGAGAATGAAGCTTCTTGTTAGTCTCGGTTACCCAGACTCCCACTGCTGGGGCTCCACTACGATATCTGCTCCAATGAGAGTCTGAGGATATTTAATCCAAAGTTTCCACCCTGGAAGTCACTCTGTAGTTTTCTTCCAAGTCATCAAGATTGGACTTACAAAGTTTGTTTTTCGTAATTAAGATGTAATGGTCATTTGAGACAAGTAAATCTGTCACCATGATCATTCAACATGCGACCAGAATGCACTGCTCTGGGACACAGATCTGGTTCAGAAACTTGGTATTACAATCTCTCATTTGGGGCCTCATAGTGGAGTCCCCAGCGATAAGTGTCTGGGTAACTGAGACTAACTACTTGATTCGTTCACTGTAGTGAAAGGTAGTTGGTTGATGTGTGAGGGCGCCCCAACATGGCGTACCGTAGTACAGACTACTTGAATGTACTTTACTGTTAAATGTTTTCACCTTCAATTTTGAATAATTGTTTTATAATTTTAATTTTTAGTGATGGTAGCTCTAGAGTTCAAAGTGTCTCAGGCAATGATTAACAAGGTAAACTAATTCTTTTATTTGTTACACAGTTCTGTCAGGGTTCTGTAACTCAAATGGATGGATGACTTTTTCAAACTTTAATATCCAGTCTACACTTGTTTTATTGAAATGATATAATTAAACAAAACTCTTTGACATAAATCCATTTTAATTTAAACCCATACTGGTTTAATATATATTTTGTTATGTTTACTTTTTGTTGTTTCTATGGTTACAAGATTTTACATAAATCCATATTAAAGTTAAACTCTTACTGGTTATATATATATATATTATTTGTTTACATTATTTCCATGGTTACAGAGGATAGAGTTAAAAGAAACTCAATTGATGAAGAAGTTCAGTGGTGAAGAACAAACTGATGCGGAAGGTGAAAAAGAAAAGGAGAAGATGACGAGAATAAAACATCAGAATGAACAACTGACAGACAAACTAAATAAGGTGAATATTACAGATTAAACTATAAAGCATTTAAAGTGTAGAATGTCACTTTCTTATTGGTTGTATCAAACAGTCAGTGAACACTAATGTGAAATGGGTTGTATCAGAACCAGTGAACACTAATGTGATGTGGATTGTATCGAACAGAGCCAGTGAACACTAATGTAAAATGGGTTGTATCAGAGCCAGTGAACACTAATGTGATATGGATTGTATCGAACAGAGCCAGTGAACACTAATGTGATGTGGGCTGTATCGAACAGAGCCAGTGAACACTAATGTGAAGTGGGGTGTATCAGAGTCAGTGAACACTAATGTGATGTGGGCTGTATCGAACAGAGAGCCAGTGAACACTAATGTGAAGTGGGTTGTATCAGAACCAGTGAACACTAATGTGATGTGGATTGTATCGAACAGAGCCAGTGAACACTAATGTGAAATGGGTTGTATCAGAGCCAGTGAACACTAATGTGATGTGGGCTGTATCGAACAGAGCCAGTTAACACTAATGTGAAGTGGGGTGTATCGAACAGAGCCAGTGAACACTAATGTGATGTGGGCTGTATCGAACAGCGCCAGTGAACACTAATGTGATGTGGGCTGTATCGAACAGCGCCAGTGAACACTAATGTGATGTGGGCTGTATCGAACAGCATCAGTGAACACTAATGTGATGTGGGCTGTATCGAACAGCGCCAGTGAACACTAATGTGATGTGGGCTGTATCGAACAGAGCCAGTGAACACTAATGTGAAGTGGGCTGTATCGAACAGAGCCAGTGAACACTAATGTGATGTGGGGTGTATCGAACAGAGCCAGTGAACACTAATGTGATGTGGGCTGTATCGAACAGAGCCAGTGAACACTAATGTGAAGTGGGTTATATCAGAACCAGTGAACACTAATGTGATGTGGATTGTATCGAACAGAGCCAGTGAACACTAATGTGAAATGGGTTGTATCAGAGCCAGTGAACACTAATGTGATGTGGGCTGTATCGAACAGAGCCAGTTAACACTAATGTGAAGTGGGCTGTATCGAACAGCACCAGCGAACACTAATGTGATGTGGGCTGTATCGAACAGTGCCAGCGAACACTAATGTGAAGTGGGCTGTATCGAACAGTGCCAGCGAACACTAATGTGAAGTGGGCTGTATCGAACAGAGCCAGCGAACACTAATGTTATGTGGGCTGTATCGAACAGAGCCAGCGAACACTAATGTGATGTGGGCTGTATCGAACAGAGCCAGCGAACACTAATGTTATGTGGGCTGTATCGAACAGAGCCAGCGAACACTAATGTGATGTGGGCTGTATAGAACAGCCAGTGAACACTAATGTGAAGTGGGCTGTACAGTGCCAGCGAACACTAATGTGAAGTGGGCTGTATCGAACAGAGCCAGCGAACACTAATGTGATGTGGGCTGTATAGAACAGCCAGTGAACACTAATGTGAAGTGGGCTGTACAGTGCCAGCGAACACTAATGTGAAGTGGGCTGTATCGAACAGAGCCAGCGAACACTAATGTGATGTGGGCTGTATCGAACAGCACCAGCGAACACTAATGTGATGTGGGCTGTATCGAACAGCACCAGCGAACACTAATGTGATGTGGGCTGTATCGAACAGCACCAGCGAACACTAATGTGATGTGGGCTGTATCGAACAGCACCAGCGAACACTAATGTGATGTGGGCTGTATCGAACAGAGCCAGCGAACACTAATGTGAAGTGGGCTGTATCGAACAGTGCCAGCGAACACTAATGTGAAGTGGGCTGTATCGAACAGTGCCAGCGAACACTAATGTGAAGTGGGCTGTATCGAACAGAGCCAGTGAACACTAATGTGAAGTGGGCTGTATCGAACAGCACCAGCGAACACTAATGTGAAGTGGGCTGTTTCGAACAGTGCCAGCGAACACTAATGTGAAGTGGGCTGTATCGAACAGAGCCAGCGAACACTAATGTTATGTGGGCTGTATCGAACAGCGCCAGCGAACACTAATGTGATGTGGGCTGTATCGAACAGCGGCAGCGAACACTAATGTGAAGTGGGCTGTATCGAACAGAGCCAGTGAACACTAATGTGATGTGGGCTGTATCGAACAGCGCCAGCGAACACTAATGTGATGTGGGCTGTATCGAACAGTGCCAGTGAACACTAATGTGAAGTGGGCTGTATCGAACAGTGCCAGTGATTACTAATGTGATGTGGGCTGTATCGAATAGTGCCAGTGAACACTAATGTGAAGTGGGCTGTATCGAACAGTGCCAGTGAACACTAATGTGATGTGGGCTGTATCGAATAGTGCCAGTGAACACTAATGTGAAGTGGGCTGTATCGAACAGTGCCAGTGAACACTAATGTGAAGTGGGCTGTATTGAACAGAGCCAGTGAACACTAATGTGATGTGGGCTGTATCGAACAGAGCCAGTGAACACTAATATGAAATGGGTTGTATTAAACAGAGCCAGTGAATGCTAATATGAAATGGGCTAGTTTTTTTGACACCCTATCACCTACCATAGATAGACACAGCTGTGTACTGAACCCAGGAGTTATATATCACCTACCATAGATAGACACAATGAATCCATCAACATTCATTCTTGATTAAATCTGTCATTAAAATTTCTTCTTCTTTGTTTTTTATTCCTTCAAGGCCAAGGATGAAATTATGTCAGTGGAGAATCTATTGTCAGAAACGAGAAGAATTCATGTAAGTAAACTCATCAAAAAATACAAAATATAAAAGTCAAAAACCTTAAGTATCTCAATTATTATTTTCTTGATATTCTTTGTGACAAAAGTTGGAGTAATGGTAACATATTAAAATCAGTTCAACTTGTTCTTTAATTTAACCCAACTTCAAAGTCCCAAATCTATAAACTTTTCCATTTTATTTCAACAATTCACATATACTTACGTCTAGACAAATGATTGAAAGGCATAACTATGATTGGATCGACTTCTTTAATTAATAATGGTTGGTATTAAAGATTAGATTATTTAATTTTTTAACTCTAGGAAATTGACATATTGTATACATTTCTTTTTATTTTACTTTCCACTTTTTACATCTTATAAAACTAACCTTCTCAATTCCTTGGTCTTCTGTCATATCCATCCATACACCATATAGCGTCACTATCCACAGTACTGTTGTACCTTTCACATGTTCCTCTTTCCTTGGCAATTTCCTAATTCCTGCTACAATCATCAGCTATCTCTCTGTATTCCTGTTTTCCATTTGCTATTCCCATCACTCTTTTCTTCCCATATTCTTGGTGCTTTCATCTTCTTTCCTGCTGCATGTTTCCATGGTAACCATCTGTAGGAGGAGAAGTACCAGTCACTGTTAGAAAGATATAAAAATATAATTATTTCTAATAATGCAGCTCAAAGAGAACTGACCACCGTGTAAGTCAACTTTTTGTTTCTTTATTTATGTAATAACCTTATTTACTTTTAGACAAATGTGAAACAATTAATATGAATGCTCCATAAATTCTCTCAACATTTGTAAAAGTATGTATTTGAAAAAATTGCCATCTACCAGTAGATTATAAATTTTGTGTAGCAATACTGTGCATTTGGTTAATTCAGGGAGCTTAAAGGCCCATGATTCAGTCCCAGGTTCCTGTATTTAAGTGTTATTTTATCAGTGGCGTCATAAACATTGAATAGGGCCATTCTGTTGTCCAGGCCTAACTTTTTCTATTATAATAGCTCTCTGTCAGAAAACTGTTTTTCACCCAAATTGAAAAAAAAAAATTGTATATACAGTAATACATTGTATTCATAAAGTATCATTCACATTGAATGTCATCATCATAGCACTGTATAATTATTACTCCTGGCACAGACCCATATCAGCACAACAGTCCCCTGGGGTGCATACAATCCATTTCAGCGTATGTATAAGCACATAGAATTAAGCCTTGACATACCAGGTCCCCAATTATACAGCTGGGTTGACTGGGGTAATCTTAATCTACTATGTACTACAAGTACTAGATTGTCAAGATTTGAAATGTGTCTTTACTTTTACTTTTGATTACATGTTTGTAGACGGAAGGACTTCTCTGATGAAATCAAGAAAAGAGACGTAATGTTACATGATATGAGACAAACTATGACACAGGCTGGTTATACACATGAACAGGCTCTCAAGAAACTCAAAATTGATCTAAGACAAGCTGTAAGTATATATAGACAATGAAGAAAGGTGAACCAAAGAAAGATGTTGTAGTACAGGACAGGGTGCAGAAACAGATATATGTGCAGACAAATAAATGCAGACAGACAGACTGACAGACACACAGACAGACAGACAGACAGACAGACTGACAGACAGACAGACAGACAGACAGACAGACAGACAGCATGAGTTGACAGACAAAACCTGGAAATATGAAGCTCGGGAAGTACATGCCATTCAAATATGCAGTGACAGGCATAGCTGACGGATTGAGGTACCTTGAAGTAACAGACAAACAGACATATTAATTAGACTTTAAATACAAACAGACAAAATGACAAACATGACAGCCATGCAGTTGAGGTACAAACTGACAAAATGACAAACATACAGCAGAAAAAAAAAGATACAACAAAACCAACACAGGATTGATGTGATCAATACAACAGAAATTAAATACACATAGACATATATGACAGACAGACACATAGCAAACAAACAAACCTGTGTGCCATATTGAAATGATGTTTGCGATTATCAAAGATCAATAATACGTACAAAATTTAAAAAAACCACGGAAAACATATAAAAAATCTAATGGAAACAGATCAACAGACCTCACATGGTAAAATATGATGACAAAGAACATGGCAGTAAAGACAGTTCTAGATCGGCAGACAGCAGAGAGATCACATGATCAACACTATGACCAAGAACATAACATTTATTGTTAGGGATTGTGTCATCAACAAAGACTTGTTGTTCTTCATTCCAGAAAAGCCGACTTGTACAGTCCAGGATGACGTTAGTTTCTCGTCAAGAACCTGAAACCGTACGCTTTAATCTAGCCAATCAAAAGAAGAATTTAGAATTGTTAGAAGAAGCTCTTCTTGGAGAGAAAATCTCAGAAGACATGCACATGGTATGTAATAATAGAATCATTATTAGAAGCCACACTCGGTAAGTCTATCAATCAAATAAGATTCGCTGTCATCACTAGTTTTAATTTTAGAGTTTTATATTTGCTAATTTGCATATTATATTGTTATGCAGATTACCATGGAGGTCATAAAGAGGTCAATGGATATTCCAATCATCAGACTCCGAAATCTCTTTGAGAGATACGTCCAGTTTAGAAAGTTCAAGGACAACAGAGGTAGATTTTTGAGTTTTCACTTTCACAAATCTAGTGTGATAGTTAGGAGTTTGAATTTGCAGCCTGAAACTGTTATTAGTTTGGGTTGCCTGAATGACTTGGTACAAAGTGTCCATGCTATCTGACTTAGCCACAACTTGTCCCAGCCCCGTCTTGGTAAAACTGTTCACACTTATTGGGTCCTTTCCCAATCAAAACTTGTCAATATGGACACCTGTTGTGTTGTGAAATCAATAAATATATTGTGCCACTTTCGTTGTCGCATTAAATATTTACAGATTCTAACAATGACAACCTATAACCTGGGGTAATGTTGATTGATTATAAATAAATCTTTGTGTGTTTAACCATTGTATCGATTGGTAATAGTTCAACAAAGTTAAGGAGAGGTCATCCGTCATTGTATGACCTTTGACCTCAGTAATGTTCTCAGTTTAGTATCTGAAGTAGTTGAATATAGACTTAAGCATATGATTAATACCAGTATATGCAGTTGAAACTCTGACAGTCCCCAACTGTATATGTTTCGATTAGAGTATGTGCGTCATATTGACAGTAACGAACACTTCGACCATTCTTTGTCCCCACAGAGTTCATTAAAAATCTTGACATGTACATCCCCAGCAGATGAATAATTAATATTATGCAAATAAGGCCATGTTGAGTTCTTACAGTACCTTCATAAATGCCAACATGCTTCCAGGGTTCGTCTTCAGAGATATTGTTCAATCCAGTGTCCTTTTCAACTCTGTTTCTTAAAACATGTCAAAGCAAGTTATTGCATTGAATGGTTTACTGTACAACACAACAAATGTTACTTTGTGCCTTCAGGGTGGGAATTATTCATAAGGTAAGCTCAAAATACTACTTGGGTTGTGTTCAGAGACGTTTAGCTTAGGGGTAGTCTTTATAACGAGTTGTTTTGTTCAGATTTTTGTGGAGTATTTCTAAGTCTAGTGGGAAATATTTGTTTCTCTTGATCAGTAACTGTTTTGTATTAACAGACAAACTTAGAAAACAACTGAACCAGACTACCGGAGCCGAACATTGGGAACTACGACAATTTATTGAAAATATGGAGAAGAAAATGACAGAGGTATGACTTACGTGTATTCATTGTTAGATATAGTACTACTGTGAAGTGTTTTTATAAAGGGTAGTAAGCAGGTAAAATATACCTAAGGTTGCCTGTCATTTTACAGTGGTTCTCTACCATAATTATGATGGAACGATGCCAGTTTACCATATTTCCCCTTTCTGTTACCGAGTTTCCCCAACCTTAGCAAGAGCAACCCCACCCACCTCCACCCCATCCACACCCCCACAAAAAAGAAGTTTAGTCTGTGCTAAGTCTGATTTCAATTAATTACATGTACAAGTAAGACTGTTAATTGTTATTCTGATGTACAGTTTAATGTATATGAATCTAGTCTTTAAAAGAATATGATTTTTAACTTGATGGATTATTGAGTTGCTGTTATTTTAAATTAAAGAGTTAATTTTCAAATTGCAAATATCAAAACATAATCCGAATTCTCTTACTGTGTAGGCTAACCAACGTTGGCGTGACCGTGCTGATAAGGTGAAACAGGAAAGAACAAAACTTTATGAACAGATGAGAGCTATGTAAGTATACAACAACTGAATGTATTCAGTCTGTTAACCTCTGAGAGTTATCAGAGTATACAATAATATTCAGCACTCAGTTTTAATAAGGAGAGAGAGAGAGAGAGAGAGAGAGAGAGAGAGAGAGAGAGAGAGAGAGAGAGAGAGAGAGAGAGAGAGAGAGAGAGAGAGAGAGAGAGAGAGAGACAGAGACAGAGAGAGAGAGAGAGACAGAGAGAGACAGAGAGAGAGAGAGAGAGAGAGAGAGAGAGAGAGAGAGAGAGAGAGAGAGAGAGAGAGAGAGAGAGAGAGAGAGAGAGAGAGAGAGAGAGAGAGAGAGAGAGAGAGAGAGAGAGAGAGAGAGAGAGAGAGAGAGAGAGAGAGAGAGAGAGAGAGGGAGGGAGGGAGAGAAAGGAGGGAGGGAGATCTGAGAGAGAGCTTGAGAGAAGAGAAAGAGGATAGTGTAAACTTAATTTTTTTTGTTTATTTCTAGTTTTGAGGCCGTCCATGAAGAAAGTGGTATTCTTCTTGTCAAGCCAATTATTGTATATGCTACTAAAAAAAGTGGTGAAATTGTGTCTGGGAGTGGTAGACGAAGTTCAGTTGCAATGCAGGTTTATTCTAAAGGGGTTCATTCGGAGCTACAATCACCAACTGCACTGGTAGGAACACAAGTCAATCTTATTGGAGATAGAGGACCTCTTTGGAAGGTGAGTTAAATATGGCAAGCTTAAGGGGTCATAAGTTCTCATGACCCCCCTAAAATGAAAAGAAAGTAGAGTAAAAGCCTTTTTTTATGGTTCTTTCTGATTGGCTATAAGAAACAATAGTAAAATTACATCTGTTGGTGGTAAAGGACATTGACCTCTGTAATAAAAATTTGTCCTTCCTTTAATATATATGAATATTTCTATTCTTCATAGATGCCAACTATACAAGAAGGTGATGATACCGTGGTAACCACTCCAAGAATGCTTGATATGGATATAAACAAAGAACGTAGACGAGCTAAACAGTAAGTTTATGGGTTTAATCTTAATTCACATCCAAGACAATCAGTCAGTGAGTTAGTGAGTCAGTCCAGTCAGTCAGTCAGTCAGTCAACATAACAGGTCAGGTCAAAGTTGACCTGTAGCGTGATGGGTAGCACTCAGCCTCAGGATTAGCAGTCAGGGGAATCATAGGTTCAAAATCCCACTGGAAACAGGGGATTTTTCTGTGACCGACAAACCCAGGGTGAGTGTTCGACAGACTCAATGGGTAGGTTGTATCACTCAGCTGTGTCTCACTCACAAGACGAATGCGAATTTTGGGGAACTCCTGGAGTAATGACACAAAAAGTCGGGGCGATTACTCACGCGAAACCCGCAGGTGCTGTGTTTGCCAGGCCTGGGTGACTCTAGGATAGCCTGTGGACTGACTGGGAAAACCTTGACAGTTCCACATCAACGTTGTGATACAGAGCGTGCAACATAGCCCTGTCATGTAGTTCCAAACCTGAATGGAACTCTGCAGTTTAGAATTATGTGTGATTGTGTATATATGTCTGCATAACAGAAAATCGCTGAAAGCAATTTCCAGCACAAAAATTTTTAAAAAAATGATCAAATAAATCTTACATTATCAGAAATGAACACAATAATTTGAAAGACTAGTATTAAAACTTTGTACAATGTAAAAAAACCAGAAAATATATCTTGTACTATGTTATGATTATATTGAATGTAAAACATGATATGATGTGTACATGGCTGCATTCCATATCTGCTTAATAATTCTCAATCTCCAATCATCATACTAGTAACTAAGTCTTCAACTTACTATAATTTCTTGTATAGGACATTTGGACCAGTTGGACGTTTTGGTATGGGTGACACTCGGGGAACAGTCAACTTGCCTCCTCTAGCAACCTTCATAGTAACACAGTCTCCACATCATTCAATTCCTCATGAAGACGATGATGATGATGAAGACATGGTTGGTTGGTAGTCATAGCAACAGCATGATTCATAGCTATAGGAACAAGATATGCATGGAAGGCATATCCTTACTGGAAATTATCACTTATTTACTTTCTTTTGCCGTTCCATTTTCTGGCAAGTTACAAACTTCAGTGCAATGTACTTTAAAAACTAATATCAAAAGAATGCATAAAATGTATTATGTCAATATTGTAATTTTGTGTGTTGGTGATTTCTTGATGGAACAACATAGTCAGACACTGAACTTAGGAATATCTCAAAATTTTGGTTAAAACAAGATATGGTTTATACATCCATTTACACCACAGCTGACATTTTGAATGGGATGTATTCTACAGAAGTGCAATTGTATTAGAAGATGAAAAGGAAAATTAATTCATTGAGCAAGTTGTAGTGGAAGGCTGGAGCAGCACGATAGTGAATAGCGCCCTCTATGTTAAGAAAGACAAATTTCAACCTGCTTTGCCTGCACTGAAATATTTATCGTGTGCTGTTTTAATTGGTCCGTGAGGGTGTGATTACAAGACTGCTTCCAATGACAAACATTCTTACAACTGTCCCTTGACACAAAAGTCTCTCCTCATCCTGAAGCATTTCTTTATCAACAACAAAATCTGGACTTGACATGAAAAAATAAATTTGGAATGCGAGCAGTACTCAATCATGGAGAAGTAAGGGGACACGGCTACTGATATATTCCACACACAGGCCAAGTTGAGTGTGTTTGAACAAAAAATATGAGTTTTATACCCCAGTTGGTCTATGCCATGACAACTTGTGTCTATGGCACTGGTTCTCCAGCCCTCAAAATATGAGTCAAAACATTAATTTTCAAATCACCATTATTATTCCTGCTTTTTCATAAATTATTTTCTCGGTTTAATTATTTTATCCTCCAATATTTTCTTCTATATTCATTCTGAAAATACTCATGACCCAAGGGGTTTTGTCAGTAGTCATTGACACGGCCTTGGGTCACTTGTCCTTTCCTCGACTGAACAAAGGAAATATTGAGGAATAAAATATGGATATCTAAATATGAATATATTTAATAGTTTGCTGATACTCACTGTAGTCATGGCAACCATATGGAATCAACAACCATGGAAGGAAACAAGAAATGTGTAATTTCATATCGACGGAAAAAAAGGCGTACAAAAATTGTTTGAATCTTTCACTAGTTTCGCGCCTCAGTGGACTTTTTCAAGAAGTTTGTACTGAAGTAAATGGATTCATTGGAATGGTAAAAATTTAGTAAATGAATACGCATGAAGCAAAGATATGTAGATTACAAAAAGAGCCCCAACATAATCAGAGTATACGGTAATATAATTTTAAAATATTAGTGTTTATTGAGTACTGCACAACTTGCAATATAAAGCAGACAAATTTAACATACTGCAAACAGAAACAAAATGCAGTAAAATTCTCAATAAAACATCTATAAATGGCCAAGTCAATTTACAGATACGGGGTGAAAGACAACAAATCAATATATATGGATTGAATTCCAGTCTTAAAACCCATTAGGTAAAGCTGTGATCATACCCATACAACAAAATGGTATGACCCAAATTTGGAACTTGTGGTCAAAAGCAAAAGAAGAAATACTAACAACACCTTGATAGCTATGAACTCCAAAAAACTTTAGAATTTACAGTAGCGTGAAAAAGAACAAGAATGTACAGGAAATCAAAATATTCTAATAAGGTTTAGTTATCCAATAATGTCTATGAGATAAAAGTTGCATGTATTTCTTCTACGTTCAATCGCACCCTGTACAACAACAGTAATTTAAGAGCAGAAAAACAGTGTAAATACTCACTATGCAGCATATAAAGCATTGGTGGACGTTATTGTCCCTGGAACTAAAGCATGCACACATTACATAGGCAAGTTTATATAAAATCATAGCAAAATATATTACTCATGGTTTCAAGAATTAATTACACAGTAAAATAGTGTTACTTTGGAACAGTTAATAATTAGAAACGAATGTGACATTTCAATCATTCTACTACTATTGGATAAAACTAAAGTTCTTTAGCTAGACAGCAGGACTGGTTGAAATGTAAGGTAAAGACAGAGGAGATGAACATGGACCAAAGATACCAACTGCCATCAGTGGACATAATATCATAACTAGGCAAAGCCCACAAGCTCGCGCAGGGTAGATTCATTTGTGACCGGCTGCCTGGGCAGCCTCGAGCTGATATTGTAGATAGCGCCCTCCACATGGAGAATGCGCATAACATATAGAATGCGCATGCGTAGTCATTACGCCGCAATGCATCCTTGGGTAAAACCACCCCAAAAATCGCATAGTATATCGAACATGCATGCATACTACTCATTGAGCTGCTATGTGGCTGCTGCACGAGCTATTATTCCGTCTGTTTTGGAGACATGAACACTGAATAATTAAATCACTGCATGATCAAGGTCTGTAGTAGAGGAATCAAAATGTTACATTCATTTCTAATTCCAAAATAACTATATTTTACTGTCTGACGAAAACACATTTGTTACATGCAATATCTACATACAAGTCAGACAGTGCTGTGTATACATTGCAAAAAACTGAGGTCAATGAATATGAATCATTACATTTGTATATCGAATCTAATTAACATAAATAACTACTATCTGTCCTCATATTGTGAACTATAAAGGCAGCCACTGCATATATTTACTGTATACAAGGCTGTGAACTACTCACTATATGAAGAATTTGTGACTAAAAATGTTCAACTTGGTATCTAGATCAAACGAAAGGTTGTAACACACAAAGTAGTTCAAAAGAGTGAACAGCTCTGTCTTCTTTTTTCGTACCGACATTTCACTATTTGAAAAATCTGTCATCTTCTTTTTTCGTACCGACATTTCACTATTTGAAATATCTGTCATCTTTGTGATCAAAACTAATTTGCTTTTACAGTAAAACACAGAAATGTTAACAAAAACTTATCTAAGACTTGTTTTACTCACTTTCTACGTAAAGAACTTATCCATGGATAGTTCATCCATTTACAGTAGCTGTATTTATGTAGAACAAAGGTATTTCCAATAACTATTCAGCTGATAATACTTAGCAGTGACTAGAAGTTTACAAAAAGAAAGAAATTTGGGTATTTTTAGAGACAGCCCACTCTACTATGAGTGTAACTACATCAACATTGTTCATTGACAGCCTACATCAACATGTTGTAATAGTAACTGGTTTAGTTTGTGTCTATCTCGTTTGCCTATAGCTTAATTTCTGTAGTCGTAACTAAATATGGCAAACAGTTACAGCTACTCTACGATTTTGGTGAAATATTTATTTACAACATCACTGTCGAAAACAGCTCGTAGTTGACTCTCTGTAGTGGTAAACGTTGAAATGAGAAGTTTTTGCCATGACGTGTGATTGACAAATGAAATTGAAACCCTAGTATTATTTACATTAAAAATTTATACTAAAATTGTACCCTCAAATGACAAATTTCCCCAAAATATTTCACTAACTTTGGCTTGATACAGCTTGATCACAACAACTTCAGTGTATGTATGTCACACTGCAGTGCAGCAAAGGTCAAAGGTGAACCACACTGTAACACCTCACAACTAGAACACCTTTCATATATATATACATAGTGGATTTTGTACACCGTTACGATGCTTCGCTGCATCTCATTTTAACGCAAAAATAAAACTGGAATACTTTATATATATTTTATATTTTGCAAATGTTGGTTTCTATGGCACTACCAATCAACTTAAAATATCTAAACAAAAAAAATCACTATAGCAACGCTCTACACTATAATCTGCTTTTTTCAGAAAAAAAAATTGTATCCTTTCACACAAGGTGACTGCAACATAAAGACTAAGGATAGCTCATGGAAGGCTGCACTAGTCATCGTCAAAGGAATATTTTGATGAATTCCAATGTACCAACAAAACTTTGACGATACATTTACCTCCATAATGGAGTTCAGTCAAATTTCTTTGTAAGACAACATCTTAACTCATTTTGCTGGTTTCATCTCACATTTTCATAAAATTTTTAAACAAAATATTTTCAATGCCGAATAATAACTTTCACCTGTAAAGAATATAGTAGAGAGTATTTCCTAAAACAGACAACAATATCTCAATCTTCTTTATTTCCTTTCAATGGAAATGGTAAGATGTTGAAATTGGTAAAAGATTGTTTTGGGAAAAAGTTTGATTCTTTCTTGAAGTCAGTCCAAGACCTTCATATTTTCTTAGAGATATTCTTACTTTGGATTTTCACAAACCAATCGACAACATGTCATTTTAGGTTGATTTTGAAACATGTTAAAATAGAAGGTTTGTTTCTAAACTGAAACCGTTAGTAAAACTTAATAAAACTTAATACATTATACTTTCAAAAGCTAAACTCAAACACACACCTTGCATGTTAATTTTCTGTATTTGAGTTCAGCATCATATGCGTAGTATCATAAAATTTGAACACATTTTTCTGTAGTTTTTTTGCACTGAAAGTTCAATTTGTTTTTAATCATGAAAAAGGGTCACCACAGAAATTTCTGAAACAGAATAATATTATTAAATTATTCCACGGTTTCATGCAAAATAACTGAATTTTTGCAGAAAAATAAGGCATATTGAATTTAGTTTCATTTTCACAAAGAATGTCTCACTTCAGGTGTGATTTTGGTGGCTGGTGGAGAAGAAAGTGAAATCATTCAAGTATGGTAAAGTTTTCAGAGAGAACTTCCATCCTTGTGAAACCTGTTTTACAAGAATTATTTAGAATCCTTTCAGACCACATTTTAATAACTATTTTGTGTCCAATCTGTAGAATTATTACCAGTATGTTTAGTTTATACTTTCAAATACAGTGAACTTTTCATTCTTTCAACCCCTTTCACATTTCAGAATAAGAATATTTTCACTGACTGTCCAGGTGACATACAGGTCACATTTGGTTTTTGAATTCTGACTCTTAACCTCCAACCTCAAATATAGGATAATATTTATAAAAAGCATAGATCAAAAATAACTGCAAATATGCAAATAAACTTGTGAGTGAAATTTTCGACAGAAGAATGCAACTTGAAAATATCAATGCAATGTTTGAAGAAATTAGCATACTCTGTTCAACCAACCTTGCCAGCTGTTGCTGTGTACATGATGAAAGACATATGAGAACACACTTTAAGATACATTTCAACAGCATGTAGATTATATTTCTAGTTTACAATTCATGAAAGTGATGAATATTTCATGTCTACGTTCTGAGACTAGCAATCACTATCAATAACAAGCTACAGATATCAAACAACTGAGAGGGGTGGGGGGGGGGGTGCTGTTTATTAAAAATTTAATACTTTTTCAAGTTTCATAATTCCATTATAGTATATGAGTCAAAGTATAGTAGGTTTGACAGTGGGGTCAATGATATGTAATTTTGCTTTCAATGTCAGCAAATAATTATAATGCCCAAGATATTTATATGTTTTGTTGGACCCTGTATCTTAGTTGTTGACTTAGACTGACTGTCAAACATATAATAGAGAATGAATTTGTAGTGATAGAACATCAAGGAAAGTTAGGGTAGAACTATATATGCTGCCTAGATCACAAGCTTGCATTGATTTTAAAAGTCCCAAGGAGAGTTTGAGTTGAATTCATTGCTTCACAAGTTGGCATTGATTCTTCACTGAGTGTTTGTGTTGAAGTTACTGCCTAGAAGTTTGCATTGATTCCAAAAGGTCACTGAACGTTTGTGTTGAACTTACTGCCTAGAAGTTTGTACTGATTCCAAAAGATCACGGACATATTTTGGTTTTACTTATTTTACATTGGTATTTGTAATTGAAGTGCCAAGGTTAATAGTCGAGCCACATTTCTAATATTGACCTTTAACCAGACTCATAAATTATCAAGTTACAAATTCCGACCGAGTTATTCTTTGGTTCAGTAGGTGATATTACACACATTGTTAGCGTACTTAGAATGTACAAAGGTGAATACCTAGTTTACATTCCTACCAAAATGCACAGCATTCTATCTGGATTATGTCAAACTAAAATAAAAATCTATCAATCCCATTCACTGCTTTACTTCTGAATTTTACTATAATACGTCACATAGAGAACTTATTTATATTACAACAAAAATGTAAATTTACTATTTTGCACAACAAAACAACTTTCCAGTATTTTAGACTTTGTGATTATTTACAATATGAAAACTTGCATTGAACAAACTAGATTTAGAAATAACTGTGTGATGAAATCTATACTTATGTGTATTTTATATACAGATTCTCCTCAGCTACCTTTTTGGCTTTTGTGTGCGTGTCAAAAATTATTTCAACGTAGTTATAACTTTGGCAGTAGTGTATTTCTTTCTCTTCCTTTCTCTCTCTCTGATAATATCTATCTCAAACACTTCTCTCTGATAATCTCACTTCTCTCTGATAATCTCAATCATTTTCACTTCTCTCGGATAATTTTTATCGGAAGAGAAATTTTTTCTTCTTGTTTACTGGTTGATGTGTTGAATTGTCTTCCAGCGGTGCCTCTACAAACGAGGAAGGTAAACTAGCAGCGTAGTCTACCAATTCATACGACACTTTGGGATCTGACACTCCATACCAGAACACTGTCCAGTTCCCATTACTCCAACTTCCCTCAGATCTTTTGAAATACCTACACGGATAGGAAATGGAAAAGTGAATTTCATTAATTCTATTTTCCTTTTAAATTTTACGTATTGTATTAACTTTTATTTCTTATCACTTTCTCATCTCTCATCAAGTTACAACTTGTTCGGATAATAATTAACTCAAAATTTGAATTTTTTTTTTTTGCATGGAGGGGGTGTGTCCAGATAACAGTCAGTATTTCAAGTCCCTTTCCAGGTAAATTAGCATACTGTTCAGCATTCTCAAAAACATCTTTTGGAAATTGAAAACTTGTTCAAAATAATCTACAGCATTTTGAGAACTGCATATTACATATGTGGGGAAGTTTAACAACCACACTGGAGATATACTATGTACTGAAGAATTCTTTCAGTTTGTCTACACTATCAAGTACAAGTTTTCAATTTCTATTTGACTATAACGAATTTATTATCAGGATTAGTTATATAATTAATATTACCCCTAAAACTCTACTTACCATGAGTTAATCATGTTGGTATTTCGAGATCGCCAGAACAAGTTCTTGAAATCCCTCCTTACAAACTCCCAAAGCATTTCACTGGTTCCTTCACCCTGAGTCACAAAATACAAGAATCATGTCAGATTGTTTCTTTGCTTGTAAAATACTATGAAAATCCTAACTATGTATTTATCAATTGTGAAGTCATAAAGTATTTGCTATAATATCTTTCTCAAAGACTTATAGAGATGTACACCACTGTGATGGGTTGGAAAAGGAACTAGTGTGACAAGAAGACTGTGTTCATAAACAGTACTATGGCAAACCATGTCAAAATATGAAATGTGCTGAAATTATTTTCTTATGCTGCAAATAAGAATATTATTTACAAGTGATGCTGTTATAATCACTAATTTTAATTTCCTGTTGAATTTGGTAAAATAAGATACAAAAAAATGTCTTTTGCCATCAATATTAACATTTTCAAATACAACAATTACTCACCTGTGCTATAGCACTAACTGCAAACTTGTCTAGATAAGGTACGTCTATACCATTCTCTCGTGTTATGATAGCACATGCGTTGTAACCTTCCGATAGATACAATGTATGAAGTCTACTACCTAAATTATCAAAGTAGTCTCGACTCAGCATACGACCAAACGCCCTGAAAGTTAAGCAGATACAAGACATTCATTGGTGTAATAATAAACATTACCACAAGTTTTATTTCACTCAAATAGAAAATAACTAGACTTAAAATGAAAAAAAAAATGCATGAAGCTGATTTCATCTTTACAGCGCAATTTCTTCATAGTTAGGGGACCCAAAATTGAAATTTCATATACCCTACATGTACATCACATGGCCTCTTGATCTCTAGGAGAGTGATAGGGTTCCTTAAGTCAATGATATATAATTCATAAAAGCTATTTTGTCAGTAGTGCTAGTACTACTACATGGAATATCATTTTATGAAAATTGTTAATGGCATAAGGAGACTCATCTTGATAAGGCCCCCTAAGTCTTACCTGGTCAGTAGTGCTAGTAGTCTGTCTAATGATACATCCTCCAAAGTATGATAAACACGTATTGGTTCAGTGTTCTTAAAGAATGTCCCAGAACCTATATAGGAATTAATTCAGAGAAAATGACATTTAGAGATGTCATCCAGGTACAGAGAAACAGACATACACGACACATATCAAACTCACGCATGCACGCACACATGCACACACGCACACACCGATACATGTATGTATGTATGTATGTATGTATGTATGTATGTATGTATATATATATGTATGTATGTATGTATGTATGTATGTATGTATGTATGTATGTATGTATATATATATGTATGTATGTATGTATGTATGTATATATATATGTATGTATGTATGTATGTATGTATGTATGTATGTATGTATGTATGTATGTATGTATGTATGTATGTATGTATGTATGTATGTATGTACCTATGTATGTATGCAGACTTCCTTGTACTGTATACTTACCTCTGTGTGTGAATAACTCTGTCAGCAATGTATCAGCTGATGTGATGACAATTGATGACTGTGATGGCAGGTGATTTAATAGTTTGGTTATCCTTCCTACCTGTAAGAGACAACAATAAATAACATACACAGTTACAAAAAATGATTGTATTTACATTTACATTTCATGTCATACAAAATTACTTCCATGTCAATTGAAATTACTGAAAAGTGCATTTAAAGATTTAGTACTACTAACACATCAACAGAAAGACTTCCTGATTTACTGTCTGGGCATGTGTGAACTACTGATATGCACACAAGTACATGTATATACAAATTACTATAACATAGAGCATGCTTCTTTAGGACACTAACTGAGAGTCACCAGTCAGGGATCGAAATTAACTTTTCTCCCTGGTAGCCCCTGTGGGCTACCATTCATAAAGGTCAGTATATCCCCATGACCTTCACTGGTAGCCCCATATATTTGTGTACATAGTTATCATACAACAGTGGTTTACCAACACTGAATGTGGACTATAATGTCTGTTTAACAATGTAAAAATGGTTGATAATAAAGTTACGAATTTCTGTTGTAATGATAGGACAAACGTCTCAAGTATCTATGATTACTCATATGGCATAAACTATGAACACACCATGACCATTCATTTTCTTGACTGCTTGACCATTTTACACCAGTCCATCAAAAGACCGTGTTTCGATGTCATATACCATCAGCCTCATCTATTACGTACTGATTGTCGTCGCATGAAATTCGAGTTTCGTAATTCCCAGTCTGTATATTCGTTCATTTGAAACCATGCATTTCCTAAAATGTTTTACATTAAAATCCGAAATGTGAATGAACGCATCGACTTCGGCTATGATTCCATCACCACTCGAGCCGAGCATTACGGAAATGACAAAATTGACATCGTACCGAAAATGGGTGAACGGGTCCTGCTGTCAGTAACCAACAACTTCGTGTCAAGTACTAACAACGTAAGGAAGTGCTTCACGGATTAAAACGCATGTTTTTTTCATCAATGTTTGCGGAATTGTTATCACGAAATGTACCCTGGAAGTATCTGAATTAGCTGACATCGCAGCACATGGTGCGTCCAGGGTGTGACGTCATAACATCGTTGTCAAATATAAATATTCATGAGAGAATAATATGTAGCGATGTAGACGTCCAACACATCGCGTCCTGCAGTTGAACAAGCAAGACAGTTCAGTTCGTTCACACACACACACACACACACACACATTGGTAAGACGCGTTGACGTTCGATGTTCAGCGGGAACGTATTGTGTTGGTTATATTAGCGACACGACGAAGGCCTGACATGTCAGCTTACTGTTTACATCGGTAGCCCAAGTGGGCTACCAAATACGAAAAGTAGTAGCCCCGTGTCAACATTTGGTAGCCAAATGACACGGGGCTACCGTTAATTTCGAGCCCTGCCAGTAACATTCTTTAATCTTGTATTGTTCTTTGTTTTTTAGCATTCAGGAATATTACCATTGTACAATGTGTATGCGATTACAATACACACACTTATCATATTTTAATCCATTCCAACACAGATAGACAGACAGAGAGACAGAGAGACAGAGAGACAGAGAGACGGGCAGACAGACAGACAGACAGATGGACGGACAGAGACAGACAGACTTATAAACACATCCAGAGACACATGCAAATGTATAGACAATGCATACACACATACAAATCTTACCTTGTACTTCATAAATTCACTACACCATGGTTGTTTGACCAGTTGTTCAAAATCTGCTGGTAAGTTGACGTTGGCAATTACCTAATGAAAACAAAACAAAAATATATAAAAACATAATATGTGACCTCAGGAGTGCCACGGTACCTATCCACTGATGTCACACTTTATATGCACCTGAACCATTTTGTTAACATGAAACCAATATTGACTTTTAGCATTTTTATTTTAAAATGTCATCGCGTAAACACAGCATAAGTGTGCACAGTTGTACAAGGAATGAAAAATTCACAATATAATTTTTTGTTAACTCACACCTGTAGGGAAATTTACTATTCAGACTATTTCATTACTTATATCAAATCAATCTAATGTGTAAATACATGATTTGATTAAAAAGTTTCTCTCTGCTAAAATTGCATAATAATAGTGTCTTGTTGCTATGGCAATTAATGATGATGCAAATGGTAATTAAGCCTACTGTACACTTATTCAGATATATCTTAATATATAATATTCAAAAATATGATATTTCAAGTGATCTGTACCTGTTTATTCTCATCCACGAAACCACCAGTAGTGTTGAGAAACATAACTTTGAGTGGTGTTAACACTTTAGCGATTTCTTCTACAGCATGGCAAGCATCTACATTAACTAGCTGACCAGACTCTGTCTCTCCTATAGAACTGATGACAGGGACATGGCTGGATCTACAGACAAACACAACACCACAGTTACAGACAAACAAAACTGGAATTTAGATAGGCAGAGATACTGAGAAACAGACTGACAAGACATGTGTCAAGCAAGCACACACACACACACATACACACACACACACATACATACATACATACATACACACGCACATCTACTCAGATCACATGCTAAACACATACACACAAGGACCACCTGGACTGTATCCATGATGGATACCAAATATATCAACCAATCAATGCTACTGACCTTAAACACCATTCTAATGGCTGTACATTGACATCTTTGACCTTGCCATTTAAGCGACCTTCAGCTAGTCTAGTATGAAGTACACTGCCACCACTAAAGAATGGATATGCTGGGGCCCCATGTTCCTCTAGTTTATTTACCATCATCATAGTTTCCCCAGTTAGTTGATTTCTACCAGCCTACAAAAAGCATCATAAATCATACATTCATTAAATATAATACAGTAGTACAATTTCCGGTAATAGAATTTCAGCATATGCCACCATCCATTACTGTATTACATGTCAGTATACTTCTACCAGCCTGAGAAAATAGCAATGTATTAAAATATCAGATGTGAGTTTTTAGTATTTTCTATCATCATAGTTTCATCACTTAGTTGACTTCTACCAGCCTAAGAATATAGCAATGTATTAAAATATCAGATGTGAGTTTTTAGTATTTTCTATCATCATAGTTTCATCAGTTAGTTGACTTCTACCAGCCTAAGAATATAGCAATGTATTAAAATATGAATTCATATCAGATGTGAGTTTTTAGTATTTTCTATCATAACTGTTTCATTAGTTAGTTGACTTCTATCACCCTACAAAAAACATCACCAATCAATCATTAAAAATATTAATTTATTTCTGATATTAAAATTTCATAGATATCTGTTTCACTTGTCAGCTGACATCTACCAGATTGCACCAAATATCTTCAGACATATAGCAATGTATATTAATTTCACTTCGGATATCAGAATTTCAATATTTGCCATCCACTTGTCGGCTGACTTTTACCAGACTATGGCAAATATCACATACGCAATATATTTACAATTAGTAATTTCATTTCTGATATTAGAGTTTCAATTATTGCCATGGTTTCACCTATGAACTGTCATCTACTAGCCTACATACATATGAAAAAGATGAATTTCATTTGCATTGTTAGAAATTTAGTTTTTGCCATTATTGTGGTGCTGCCTAGCAACTGACCGTGGTACATATTCCACATTTTTTTGTTCAATAGCTTACATACCTGTAGGATATCATTAGACAGTGCAGCATTGTCTGGTAAGATGTTACCGTGTACTACAATCGCTTTCATATCATGGCGTAGTAGAAATGATATACTTGATGCTAGACTATCCATCTGAAATAAAAATAAATACACAATTTTAAAAATAAATTAACATAACTACTAAAATTAAACCAATTCACACACTGCATAATTTGATAAGAGGAGATTTTTCAACTGCAAACTGTGTCTTGTTCACTCTGATAGAGGGCGCTGTTTATTAATGATAAATTAACATACACGCACATTCAATTATTTTATAAACATCTACACTACGCAAATACACATCAGTATACTTTTCTTTCTTTTTTTATTTATTTATTCTTGATGGTGAGTAACAGATCCTGTGGTCTTGGATATGGATTAGTATAATCTTATCTGTGTAGAAACAAGGATTAAATGGCTGTTCAGGATCTACTTGGTAAATGCCAGACAACCGTTTTACTCAATTAATATTCCTAATCTGAGATTAAGTATTGATAAGTCATTCCAAATAAAATACATCGCTAGGAGTGTTGTACTTATCATTGCCTCATACCCCTTCCCCTTGAAAGGGGTGAACAGAGTCCCCTCCCCTTGAAAGGGATGAAGAGAGTGCCCACAACAGCTGATCTTTCAGTCTAGCATAGTCAGCAATTACCAGTGGTAACCCTTCAAAGCCTGACACCCTATATTTAAAGGAAGTAACTACATGTACATACATGCATGTAGAGTTACATACAGAAACCAGGTCACTACAGGGTTAACCCTCCATCGATCATTTATACAACAACATCCCATCCCATCCCCTAGATTTTATTATTAGAAATGTTGCTTTCTGTTTGAAAAGTACTCGTTCACTGGTTTCTTTAGGCATAATCTTGCACACGAATAGGAATATTAATTTAACATCACATGTTTGTTAGAAGTGGTGCTTAGGTTGGAATTTCCAAATCCAGATTATAACATATATGGAATAGTTTTTTTCTTGTTACTGTCTAGTTTTTATCAGTGTTCAACGTCATTCAGTTAGTTGATAGGACTCTTTGCAATCAATACCTTCCATGTACATAGTACCTTTTACATGTACTACCCACATTTATAATCAATTTGAAATTAGTTTTTACAATTCTGTTCATGTAATTGGATCACACCTAAAAAAGTCAGAACAGATATGTTGTTCTAATTTGTTATCATCTACACAATATATTCACACCTTGACAAATACAGAATTGTCAGTTATAAATGTGTGTGTGTGTGTGTGTGTGTGTGTGTGTGTGTGTGTGTGTGTGTGTGTGAACATTTCATCATCTTGTAAGCTGTTGGGTATAATAAATATTTATTTAACTTGTCATAATTCTATTTATATACACAATTTCACCTCTTTCTTAATTTCAAATGTCCCAGGTGGTCAATATAAATTTCATATTTTGTCAGATATATATATATGTATTGTCAGATATACAAATTATATATTTTATTTACATTATCTGCCGCTAACTATCAACATTTGTTTTACCTGATCAGAATCAGTTGTCACCTGTCACCTGACAAAGGTACAATTTATTGGTTTTACGGAAGTGACTACACTACTGATCCAAAGCATACAAATATTTATTTGGTTTATGATTTTGAATCCATGTGATATTTGAAATGATAGCAGCCATTCACAAAAGAATACAAATCTGTCTCTATACATACATGTACATTCCAAGGTTTCAATATGGAACCAATTAACCCCTCCACAGAGTAGAATGTACATGACACCCTAACTTCCATCCCTCCAATGCCAACCTGTTACAGTGTTAGCCCAGAGACATGGACTAGGCTATCTGACTCACCACTGTAGCTAAACCAATTTACCACAACTTTTGGGTTTGGTATTTTCAAATTCATAACAGATTTCTATGGTAACAGGGTCTCAAGTCAAGGCTGTTTTGGCAAATGACACTATCAAGCCACATAGCCAAGACGACGTGCTATAAAGTTGACAGACTTTCTGACTTGACAGAACTGATTCCTGGTAAATGACAATGACAGTGTCAAATCAGACTACCAAGTCTCAGGGCTACCAACCTGTTCATATAAGATACATTGTATTTTATTAATCTCTAAAACTTTTAGCTTCATTAAAGTTTAATATATTTGACAACAATACTTCATACTCACCATTTCTGGATGTCTAAACACTTCCTGGTCAACTTGGACTATAGCAAACGGTTTCCAATTCTCAGATGTTCTAACAAAGTTCTTTAACCAATACCTAGCTTCTCTAGGATCTGTTCCAAACTAATCAGTCAAAAATAAATAAAATGAATTAATTAATAAATAAATCAGTGAAATAAATGAACAAAAAAAGTTCAACCCATCTCACCATAAGTAGGAAATCAATTTTACAGATGTATTGAAATGAATGTGGAAGAAATGAGAGAAAAACTCCATGTAGACTAGAAAACAGTATTAACGTTTGAGGACAAATCATTTATTTCAAACAACATTTAGTTGTCATAAACCTGCATTACCTTTTAAATATATTAAATTTTCCGATTACATTTCAAATCTCTTCCAAACTGCGAAGTGTCATAAGTGATTGTTGAAAAGAATTTTATTTTACAAAACAAAATATTAATGAAAATTATGTGTAAAAGACTGTGAAGTGAACGGCTGGCAATATCAAGACATAAATCATAATCACGTATTCTCCGCTGACAATTGTACCATTGTCCCCAATCATTTGTTTGATATCTTGTATATCACTGTTATATAGGTATGATGCAATGTGAGCAAAGTACAAAACTATTTTGAAACGTAAGAAATGAGAAACTCCTCATCGATACATTTCAAAGACATCACTGATGAATAAACTGCATTTTGTAGAGTCTCAACGTTTGTCAAATATATTCATATCATGCTTCTGCTCTCCAATTTCCCTTCCATTATTTCAATTTCACGATCAATTTGTTGTATATCTACCAATTATTTCAGATCTGTGAGTGGTTCAGTATCATTCTCTGTACCTAATATAACATTTTACCTCCTGCTAGAGAGACAGAACAAAGCATGTGGTTGACTTATTATCACATTTGCCTGTATTATACTTGAGTAATGCCTGGAGCAGAAGTTTTGGTGTCGACCAAGAAATGGAAAGATTGTTGTAATTTTAACGATGCACTTAGGTGGTCAAATTCTATTTCAGGTTACATAAACTACAGAAACATTGGTTCTCTATACAGAAAGGTATAACTTGAATGTGTACCTAACTTTGTCATAAAATTCTGATTCTGACTCTGACATACAATTTTAAAGTGACCATATGGATGAGAATTTGGTATTTATTTTGGATTTTTATTTGATAAAACAGCTTGTTTTTATACTTGAAAAAATAATGTGAAATAACATATACCAAGTCCATGTTCATATCTCAATAAACTGCAAAACATCAATGTGTAAAATGTTTGTTATTGTATGTACAATAACAAACTTTTTACGCTTTTTGCATCTTTTAGCAATGTATTGAGTTATGAACATGGACTTGGTATATGTTATTTCACATTATTTTTTCAAGTAGAAAAACATAGTGAAGCTGTTTTATCAAATACAAATCCAAAATAAATACCAAATTCTCATCCATATGGCCACTTTAAGTGACGATGGTTAAATTCTCTTACCTCTTCTAGGAACCTCTTCAAATCCTGTGCAGTGCGAGTCATAGAGTGCTGAGGTGGTTGATGGGTAATATTTGGAGTATGTCTATTACTAGCAAGTCCTCGGCAATGCTGTTTTGATAGACTTTCTGGTCTTCCAAGCAACCCTTTGCTATGCTGAAACAGCACCCTTCTAGCTGTTGGCACTGAACTACTACACGTCTGCGTGCCATGACACTGGCTATGTGTTTGTGTCAGACTCGAAGCATTACATTCACTATGTTTGCAGCACAGAGCAGACACAACCCTACAGTTTGACACCACACTGCATGTACGAAAGTCACGTTTCAGAAGTTTATTCAAATGTCCAGTCGTTGGGCTTGTAGTTATCACACTGTTACGTGACAGAGTCTTTCCAACCCAAGACGTCAGTGCTCGTAACAGACCCGTGTCGCTTCCTTCGGTAGAAGTGCACAGTAGTAAGCAGTGCATCCTTCGATGCCAGAAGCTGGCTTTTTTGCTGAGTAGGATCTGCATGTTGATTTTGGGATCTAATGGCCAGTTCTTCAATCAGGATGGACACTGATTGCAGTAACACTTACATATATTATTTGATGCTTTCTGAAAAGAAAACAAGAAAATATATATTTTGTGAATAAATGTTGGCGATCTCTTGAGGTGATCTTTTCGTACATTCTAAATTTCTCACTTATATTTTGAACACAAATTCACATCCTAGCTACCTGCCAGTGACCTATCTATTAGGTGGTCACCTCCCCTGGTTCAGGCACCTGCTGGTGACCTCTCCAGGTGACTTTAGTTTATGGCAATTTCTCTACACACATAGGGACTACCTGCTGGTGATCTCCCTAGGTAACCTAATATCCTCACACCTGATGGTGATCTCCCTAGGTAACCTACGATCCTCACACCTGATGGTGATCTTCCCAAGAGCAAGCTAGTGCTGAGTAGCCCACAATAAGCTAGCCAATTATTTTTTGTGTTATGCATTTTGCTGATTTTTTTACTTTGTTAAGATTCTATTTAGCAGAACAATAAACCATTTATTTTTTAGATAAACTATAATTTGTACAAATTTGCCCTTTCGATTGTTCTACATCACTTTCAGATGTTAGAGTTTGGTAACTTCTCATGAGTATGGTGTGAGTATAAATGGCCTTTGAACTTGAAGTGTATTGATGGCCTTTGAAGCATGGTTAGACTTAGTTAACCCTTGGCTCTTGTGTCAATGTCTCCTTTCAAGGATATGCTGTAAGACAGATCATGCTGTTTAGCTGTATCAGGCTTCCCAGTACTAGATGGTAGTGTGGTATGAATGTCATATTTTACAGACTACTTTCAAGGAATGCTTGGCCATCCAACCTAGTTAGGGGGTCTCTTGTAACTTGTATTTGTCCTTACAATACATGTATACGGTGACTGCTTGACATTCAGTCTTGACTCAAGGACTGCTGTGTTGGCGTCAACATAGTGAAGAGTCAAGTATTTGTCCTTTGAGTATACAGTGACCGATTGAAATTCAGTGAAATATGTTTGAAATGTAATTGGTACTCAGAAATCACAGACCGGCATGCATGGTAAATCTATACGTAAATACTTGTTGTGGTGAAAGAAATACCTTTATTACGGTAGATAACTACATGTTGCACATGTACACATTACAAGTTAACAGACCTGTTGCCAGTTCAAAGATGCATTGCATGTCTCTCCATACAATGCCATGTATTGTATACGTGCTGAGGGGTTTGCATGCATTATTCAGGGGGATGGTTGTCACCTGACTGTACCCTGGGTTCACTTGTATAAGTTGTAAAATTCCTCTCTGTTATTGATGGCGTTTAGTCTTTGTTCTATAAAATCACTCATAATTAAAGACGTCAAACTGTCTTTTCATCATTTCACCACAATGAAAATATTATTTCAAACATAATAACAAGACTAAATGTAACAACATACACGCAATGTCTTCTCACGCAATGCATCTTGGAACTGGAAAATCGACTATTCAATTCTTTGACTGTTATGATTTCAAAAACAGCATACATGTAGAGTTACCAGCCATGACTCCAAATCATAAAATTTATATTTTACTTTGTGAGTTCACGTACTTCCATGAAAATGAACAGGAAGTATGTCATTTTCCCATGTATAGCAGAGAATATTGTGAATTACAACATCAAATGTTACTATATATGGTACCCATATAAATTTATGGAAGATAGAAATTCCGTACACTTAAAATTTAAAATAAAAATTCCGTACAATCACTATAATTCTATTCAAAATTCCTGCATGAATCGGTGACTCAACTAAAGTTGATGACTACATTGCAGCGAATTGATGGCTATTCTATAAGTTTCCAATGTCTTTGTATGGCGTCAGTTTCCAATTTCCTTACATCCTGAAATCTACCATAGGTCCCTCTCATATTCTTTTCAAAATTATAGTTGAAATATGTTTGTTGTTAAATTTAGTCGACTATATTTCATGTACTGACTCAAAAAATCTACAACAGAAAGACTTAACATATAAATCAGTCATTAGTTTCATGACTACTAATGTTGAGTTTCCTCTAGTCTGGATACCAGCTGTGATAAACCACATGTGAGTGGATATTTATAACGGTAACGATACTGTATAGGAACTAGACTTAAAGTTTCTCCATGAGGAAGTGTAATATTATTTGCTAAGCAAACCCATATTCTTGCATCATCTTTTGAAGTTTTCTAACTTAATGGTCTTTTTTTAAGGGCATGGTAAGTCTGAAACTATATATAAGCAGTCATGGAAAGTAAATAATATGCTTCGTTTTGCCAATACAATGTAACATACTGTAATATTTTGAGTTCATTTTCTGAATGTTGACACCTGGAAAAAAGCTATGATTAAAATTTGAAAATTTTAAGGGCAGGGACAGAATAAGCAAGTTAAAATGATCTGATAACTGGAGCAAGGCCGGGCTATTTATTGACGGAAGGCATGAACTTTGCTTTCTGTTGTCCTAGATACATAGAGTGAAGGCATTGGTATGGTATAGTTGGTATTGCATCATCTTTTGTTGCTACTCTCATGGTACTGTACAAAACATATTTAACATCTCAAAACAACTCATGCAACCGTTGTACGTTCAATTTCTTGGCAAACATATCAGACAATACTGTTTTAAAACTGACTAACATGTCCAAAAAGTTGACCTCTGTTTTGGTGTCAAGGTCACTGTAACCTTCTAGATTCGAAAATATGACCCCTCGTTGATAACACTGCAGTGTTTGTTTACAGTTTATGATTATGAATTCAAAACCATCAAATATTTCATATCTTAATCATACAGATTTGTCACTGAATTATTGGTTCTTATTGAAAATGAATCCTTTGCTACGTTGACAGACAATGACATGTAAATGCTAGCTTAGAATAATTTATAGATTCATCAAATTCTCACCTGAATTTTATGGCATAGCCTGTCTAGCCATACAGAATATACAAGTTAATGCCAGGGTAGTGAAGGTGTTTGAATCAAGTGCAAACATAAAGTACCATGTTTGTTCCTCTAGACAGATATATTAAGACGCTCCTACTAGATTTTCCTGAACATGAAATGCACCTCTTAAAACCCAGCTAACTGTTTGACAGTGAAATGTATTAATAGCTGTTATTTTCCAAACTGTTTTCCCTCCTTTACATTGTTTTTTGTGTGACCTCAATATAAGTGAAAAGATCACAAAAATTTGACTATTGTCACATACGGGCTATAAACATGAACATATTGCATATTATCCACCTATCAAAACAATGACATGTCTATTCAAGCATGGAGGTATAAATACATGTACATGTACCGGTCCATGATTCAAACCATACTGGTAGTGACAGTATATTTGTGGTACTCCTGAACGAACGTCGATTTGAAGAACAAACTAGACAAAGGCAATTATATACTAGATATATTTATACTGACCTTAGAAACCCAATTGTGATGTTTATGTGTACAATTTCGATGTGCCTGCATATGCATACTACTACTAGGCATGGCAGCCATACATTTGATAGTGTCAATGAATCGACCTTGGCACGATAATGGTGAAAACCGCATACTAGAGTCAATGTATCGAACTTGTACAATAACAAAACGGAAAGTCCACTCAATAAAAGGTGTGTCGACGTCTGGAATCCAACAGGATAGACATACAGAACTGAGTAGAGCAAAGACTGAATACAAACTGCTGAATTTAACACGTGTATTGTATAGCTGTATTCACTGATGTATGAAGGCGGGCTTGGCCACACTGTTGCTATTATTCCACCAAGCAGTCCTGTGTCATAAATCAACAACCAATCACCAATTCTCTACTTTACACACTAAACAGTCAATGAACAACAACAATTCTGACTGGCTGCTGATGTTGACCTGAGGTGACCTTTACAACACATAGCTTTTGACCTGATAAGGTCGAGTTAATCATTGACGTGGTTGGTAAACTTGTAAGATTAATGATTGAACTGACCTACATCATTACAATCTATATTACATATTTCATACAGATGGAAAAACTGATAAAGTATACTAAATTCTGAAACAAAGTTAAGCTCACAAACTGCTCCAATTCATGCTGAGCTTGCACCTCACAGTTTATTGCACGCGTACACATGTACTAAAAGATTTGCTCTGACAAAAAGAATCGCTGATACATGTGTTGACAATATTTCCTGGATACTACAAAAACATGTACTTTATGACTGTGGTATAAATATCCACAAATAAAGATATCAATGCACATTTCATTATATATGTATCAGTATATATATGACAATAAAACACATATCATATCAAACACATATCATATCATACAATATATATATATACTAAAATTTCAGACCAAGAATAAATTAATGTAATCAGCAATTCATGTTTTATTACATTACACTAGTTACAACATGTTCAGGCAGACACATGTACATTGTACTGACAAAACTGAATGTACAGGCACCAGGGGTGAACAAATCATTTTGTGAACTGGTGGTCCCCAGACCAGTGCCTTAAAAATTCCAGTGGTCCTGCTGAAACAATTAGTGCTACAAGGTAAAATTTGTGTAGTCCGCCCAAAAAAATTCCTAGTCCTGGACCCAGGACCAGTGGATTTGTTCACCCCTGGGCACCATACTTATCAAAAGTAAAAAAGGAAAACATCCTGGGCCAATTTTTTTTAAAGTATCATAAATGTAAGAAATAGCCCAAATTAAATGCATCAAACAGAGTGTATGCTAAAGAGTTAGAAACCAGTACACAGAGTGGGAAAAAAACTACTTTTAGTTTACTCAGTTTCCCATATGTTAAACCATAATTCTTGACTTTTTGAGGGATGGGGGAGTGGTTACTATGACTAAATGCACAAATAATTATTTGCATCAACTTATAAAGTTATTTACAATCTATTTGTGTATATTAGAATAAATCATTACTACCGGTACATAGTTTAACTGTCATATTTTTAATATTGCAAATATCCCAAGGAAATAGATTTGATTATTTTTTTATGTATTTTTCAGCTCCTTTTCTCCTACACACTGTATTGTATCAGCATCTAAGTCCTGTTCCACGGAGAATTGTTAAATCAGTTCAAAATCAAATAGAAATCAGTTCTTGTGCATCCATATACACTAAATAAAATTGGTTATAGTCAGGGGTATTTTCAAACTGATTCAAAGTAAATCAGTTCGAAATCGTCTTTTTTTTTCTTTTTTTTTCAAATCTACTGCTCAGTTTTCTCATGGGCACAGAAACAAGTTTCATGGTTTTGAGGTGGAGACAGAACTATAATGTTTGGTTTTATTTGGACACTGAAAAACATAAAATTATGCATTAAACATATATAGTATATAATAGCAATATTAGTGAATCAGAAATACATTTTCATGTAACTCACTATTTTGGAAGCCGTGAACAGTTTTCCATTTCATTCTATCTTGGGAGAATTTCATTGTCTATGTCATCTATTTACATATCTGCAGTGTTCTCGACCAATCCGAATGCGAGATTGGTGACAAGTGACGTATAAATCTATTTACATGTACAATAGGGAACTTGCACACCCACCATGTTGAATGTTGCATCATGGGAAATGTGATAATAAATACTAATCAATTAGTATTGTAAACAATGTTGATACATTGTTTGTAACCACAAATAATCAATTTATAGTTACCCTGACAATTGTGGGAGGTTAATTTTATCAGTAGCTCCAGATTAGGTATTACGATAACCACAGATAATCCCATAGTCCTTTGCATCTGAGCATGCTCAGTCTGGATTGCAGGTTCCCTATTGGATGCGACTTTGTACATTGTAAGAATCATCTAATGTTACAGGTCAAATCTAAGTAGCTCATAGGGACTATGATTGAAGACTTAAATTAATAATGAGAGTCTAAATATATAATGATTATCACTGTGTATCTCAATACTATCACCTGAATCAATGCTACTGTAGGCAGAAATGTGTTCAGAGTTAATCCTGTTTTGCACACCTAGTAATTACTTGTGTACAAAACAAATACCCTTTGGGAGAAACCAGATTTTGTGTCTTACATTACAATGTTTTGAGCTAAATGTATGTCCAAAAAAAAAGTAGAATTGATTCTTGTCAGCAAGCACATCACTTAAATACCTTTGCGTCGGTCTTGTTTTTTCATGTTTGTCCAGCCCATGCAGTCTGCAGATCCGGGGAAAAACACAAAAATAACCCTCCCTTCTCCAGTGAAGACAACGGCAGAGCCAATCATGAACAAGCAAATGACATCTGCCTCACATACACACTTGCTCTAAAGTACTAAATAAATAGAACAGTAACTGCCATAAATAGTAGATTGAATGATAGGTTTGTTGAGAATAAAAAAAAAAAATCGCCTCATTGCACCACTTTAGACAAATTGTCCTGACCAGAAACAATTCTTTTTATATTTTTTTTTGGCCTAAGCTGTCAAATATACTTATTACCATAACTGTATGGTAACTGTAATGTCAATTATTGGTAGTATATGCACACATATTTTAAACATCTTATCTACTAGACTACCAAATATAAGATGGTACAGGTACAAAAATGTTGTTAGCTTGAGCAATCGAAATCAATATAAAATTGAAGCTGAAACATTTCTGGCTATTAAAATCTGATTACCAAACATAACAGTTTTAAAATTTGAGTACTGTATAGACAGATTATACCTTGGGTGGAATATGTAATAATTACATGTACATATTAAATATTCCACTCCGAGTATTAATCTACAAGCAGTACTTGTAATGTCACAAAGTTCATTCTTTAATATCCGGCTTAACCTTTACAGAATCACAGCCTGTACACACGTTATTGGTATAACCTGTCTGCTAGCAGGATCTGTAATGTCACACAGGTCTTGCTTATTCAACATAACCTTTACAAGTTATAGATCCAGCCAGTACACAGATTACTTCTGTTCAAGCCCTTTCATCAATTCTTTAATAGCAAAATCTCTGAGTAGTATGTGTGGACAAACCACTATACTGTTCAATTGAAGACATGAATAATGCACATGACTGTATGAATAAAACTTTTATCTCTTGATACAACTTACAATCATGATTACATGTAGTCTCTGTGAAGACACACAGTATGGAATATACAGTACTGAAAGGACTCGAGTAAATATACGATAAGAAAGCTCTTGAGCTGGTCAACCCACTCCTGATAATATCTAAGACTCACAAAAATGCACAGACTCAATCCATTGAGACAGATGTACTCAATCTACCCATGATCATTACAACATTTTAGACTCACGCAAATGCACAGACGTCCACTGAGATACTCAAGCCATTCATTATAACAACTCAAACTCTGAAAAAAAAACACTGCCTCTAGTCTTCAATCTGCTTTAAGCAATAATTAAAACTTTGCTTTTATATGGATAAGGACCATTAGATGTATGCTGTAGAAAGACTGTGATATAATGTAAGTAGGAAGAAGATTACACTAATGACAAACAAAGATAAGATAGAAATATCTGGTCCATGTCACCCACACACTATATACAACACAGAGATTGATGATAACTGCAGTTTCAATTCAGAGATAGAGGTCTAACTGTAGGTTATATCAGAGATTGAAGCAAATAGTCTTACTGTAGTTTGTTTTATTTAGCTTTTTTTTTCATTCACTACGTACACAAATGAGTTATGTACAGATTTTCAAAGCGTCACAATTGCCAGCAAAGAGAAATATCAAAATTATAAAAAATGTTGGCCCAGTCTGCAGAAATGTACATCCTTCCAATTTCATAATCTAAATAAACATGTTTATAACCATAGATGTTTCATAAT